>NW_028293853.1:0-24475 GCF_964341445.2 Mesoplodon mirus | reverse complement strand
AAGACTCTCTACAAATACGGTAATAACTATGTTTCTCGTTGCTAATGCTAATATGATAGAAGCAGCATCGTACCTGTTTATTGTTCCATTGGTTCGTTATTTATTTCAAGCTATTCTTTAGTTCGATTCATTGCGAATCTCTCTCTACAGCTTCTCGTTTCAAAGACTCTCTACAAATACGGTAATAACTATGTTTCTCGTTGCTAATGCTAATATGATAGAAGCAGCATCGTACCTGTTTATTGTTCCATTGGTTCGTTATTTATTTCAAGCTATTCTTTAGTTCGATTCATTGCGAATCTCTCTCTACAGCTTCTCGTTTCAAAGACTCTCTACAAATACGGTAATAACTATGTTTCTCGTTGCTTATGCTAATATGATAGAAGCAGCATCGTACCTGTTTATTGTTCCATTGGTTCGCTATTTATTTCAAGCTACTCTTTAGTTCGATTCATTGCGAATCTCTCTCTCCAGCTTCTCGTTTCAAAGACTCTCTACAAATACGGTAATAACTATGTTTCTCGTTGCTTATGCTAATATGATAGAAGCAGCATCGTACCTGTTTATTGTTCCATTGGTTCGTTATTTATTTCAAGCTACTCTTTAGTTCGATTCATTGCGAATCTCTCTCTCCAGCTTCTCGTTTCAAAGACTCTCTACAAATACGGTAATAACTATGTTTCTCGTTGCTAATATGATAGAAGCAGCATCGTACCTGTTTATTGTTCCATTGGTTCGTCATTTATTTCAAGCTATTCTTTAGTTCGATTCATTGCGAATCTCTCTCTACAGCTTCTCGTTTCAAAGACTCTCTACAAATACGGTAATAACTATGTTTCTCGTTGCTAATGCTAATATGATAGAAGCAGCATCGTACCTGTTTATTGTTCCATTGGTTCGTTATTTATTTCAAGCTATTCTTTAGTTCGATTCATTGCGAATCCCTCTCTACAGCTTCTCGTTTCAAAGACTCTCTACAAATACGGTAATAACTATGTTTCTCGTTGCTAATGCTAATATGATAGAAGCAGCATCGTACCTGTTTATTGTTCCATTGGTTCGTTATTTATTTCAAGCTATTCTTTAGTTCGATTCATTGCGAATCTCTCTCTACAGCTTCTCGTTTCAAAGACTCTCTACAAATACGGTAATAACTATGTTTCTCGTTGCTTATGCTAATATGATAGAAGCAGCATCGTACCTGTTTATTGTTCCATTGGTTCGCTATTTATTTCAAGCTACTCTTTAGTTCGATTCATTGCGAATCTCTCTCTCCAGCTTCTCGTTTCAAGGACTCTCTACAAATACGGTAATAACTATGTTTCTCGTTGCTTATGCTAATATGATAGAAGCAGCATCGTACCTGTTTATTGTTCCATTGGTTCGTTATTTATTTCAAGCTACTCTTTAGTTCGATTCATTGCGAATCTCTCTCTCCAGCTTCTCGTTTCAAAGACTCTCTACAAATACGGTAATAACTATGTTTCTCGTTGCTAATATGATAGAAGCAGCATCGTACCTGTTTATTGTTCCATTGGTTCGCTATTTATTTCATGCTACTCTTTAGTTCGATTCATTGCGAATCTCTCTCTACAGCTTCTCGTTTCAAAGACTCTCTACAAATACGGTAATAACTATGTTTCTCGTTGCTTATGCTAATATGATAGAAGCAGCATCGTACCTGTTTATTGTTCCATTGGTTCGTTATTCATTTCATGCTACTCTTCAGTTCGATTCATTGCGAATCTCTCTCTCCAGCTTCTCGTTTCAAAGACTCTCTACAAATACGGTAATAACTATGTTTCTCGTTGCTAATATGATAGAAGCAGCATCGTACCTGTTTATTGTTCCATTGGTTCGCTATTTATTTCAAGCTATTCTTTAGTTTGATTCATTGCGAATCTCTCTCTACAGCTTCTCCTTTCAAAGACTCTCTACAAATACGGTAATAACTATGTTTCTCGTTGCTTATGCTAATATGATAGAAGCAGCATCGTACCTGTTTATTGTTCCATTGGTTCGTTATTTATTTCATGCTACTCTTTAGTTCGATTCACTGCGAATCTCTCTCTACAGCTTCTCGTTTCAAAGACTCTCTACAAATACGGTAATAACTATGTTTCTCGTTGCTTATGCTAATATGATAGAAGCAGCATCGTACCTGTTTATTGTTCCATTGGTTCGTTATTTATTTCATGCTACTCTTTAGTTCGATTCACTGCGAATCTCTCTCTCCAGCTTCTCGTTTCAAAGACTCTCTACAAATACGGTAATAACTATGTTTCTCTTTGCTTATGCTAATATGATAGAAGCAGCATCGTACCTGTTTATTGTTCCATTGGTTCGCTATTTATTTCAAGCTATTCTTTAGTTCGATTCACTGCGAATCTCTCTCTCCAGCTTCTCGTTTGAATGACTCTCTACAAATACGGTAATAACTATGTTTCTCGTTGCTTATGCTAATATGATAGAAGCAGCATCGTACCTGTTTATTGTTCCATTGGTTCGCTATTTATTTCAAGCTATTCTTTAGTTCGATTCACTGCGAATCTCTCTCTCCAGCTTCTCGTTTCAAAGACTCTCTACAAATACGGTAATAACTATGTTTTACGTTGCTAATGCTAATATGATAGAAGCAGCATCGTACCTGTTTATTGTTCCATTGGTTCGTTATTTATTTCAAGCTACTCTTTAGTTCGATTCATTGCGAATCTCTCTCTACAGCTTCTCGTTTCAAAGACTCTCTACAAATACGGTAATAACTATGTTTCTCGTTGCTTATGCTAATATGATAGAAGCAGCATCGTACCTGTTTATTGTTCCATTGGTTCGTTATTTATTTCAAGCTATTCTTTAGTTCGATTCATTGCGAATCTCTCTCCACAGCTTCTCGTTTCAAAGACTCTCTACAAATACGGTAATAACTATGTTTCTCGTTGCTTATGCTAATATGATAGAAGCAGCATCGTACCTGTTTATTGTTCCATTGGTTCGCTATTTATTTCATGCTATTCTTTAGTTCGATTCATTGCGAATCTCTCTCTACAGCTTCTCGTTTCAAAGACTCTCTACAAATACGGTAATAACTATGTTTCTCGTTGCTTATGCTAATATTATAGAAGCAGCATCGTACCTGTTTATTGTTGCATTGGTTCGTTATTTATTTCAAGCTATTCTTTAGTTCGATTCATTGCGAATCTCTCTCTACAGCTTCTCGTTTCAAAGACTCTCGACAAATACGGTAATAACTATGTTTCTCGTTGCTAATGCTAATATGATAGAAGCAGCATCATACCTGTTTATTGTTCCATTGGTTCGCTATTTATTTCAAGCTATTCTTTAGTTCGATTCATTGCGAATCTCTCTCTACAGCTTCTCGTTTCAAAGACTCTCTACAAATACGGTAATAACTATGTTTCTCGTTGCTAATGCTAATATGATAGAAGCAGCATCGTACCTGTTTATTGTTCCATTGGTTCGTTATTTATTTCAAGCTATTCTTTAGTTCGATTCATTGCGAATCTCTCTCTACAGCTTCTCGTTTCAAAGACTCTCTACAAATACGGTAATAACTATGTTTCTCGTTGCTAATGCTAATATGATAGAAGTAGCATCGTACCTGTTTATTGTTCCATTGGTTCGTTATTTATTTCAAGCTACTCTTTAGTTCGATTCATTGCGAATCTCTCTCCACAGCTTCTCGTTTCAAAGACTCTCTACAAATACGGTAATAACTATGTTTCTCGTTGCTAATGCTAATATGATAGAAGTAGCATCGTACCTGTTTATTGTTCCATTGGTTCGTTATTTATTTCAAGCTACTCTTTAGTTCGATTCATTGCGAATCTCTCTCTACAGCTTCTCGTTTCAAAGACTCTCTACAAATACGGTAATAACTATGTTTCTCGTTGCTTATGCTAATATTATAGAAGCAGCATCGTACCTGTTTATTGTTCCATTGGTTCGTTATTTATTTCAAGCTACTCTTTAGTTCGATTCACTGCGAATCTCTCTCTCCAGCTTCTCGTTTCAAAGACTCTCTACAAATACGGTAATAACTATGTTTCTCGTTGCTTATGCTAATATGATAGAAGCAGCATCGTACCTGTTTATTGTTCCATTGGTTCGCTATTCATTTCAAGCTATTCTTTAGTTCGATTCATTGCGAATCTCTCTCTCCAGCTTCTCGTTTCAAAGACTCTCTACAAATACGGTAATAACTATGTTTCTCGTTGCTTATGCTAATATGATAGAAGCAGCATCGTACCTGTTTATTGTTCCATTGGTTCGTTATTTATTTCAAGCTATTCTTTAGTTCGATTCATTGCGAATCTCTCTCCACAGCTTCTCGTTTCAAAGACTCTCTACAAATACGGTAATAACTATGTTTCTCGTTGCTTATGCTAATATGATAGAAGCAGCATCGTACCTGTTTATTGTTCCATTGGTTCGTTATTTATTTCAAGCTATTCTTTATTTCGATTCATTGCGAATCTCTCTCTACAGCTTCTCGTTTCAAAGACTCTCTACAAATACGGTAATAACTATGTTTCTCGTTGCTTATGCTAATATTATAGAAGCAGCATCGTACCTGTTTATTGTTCCATTGGTTCGTTATTTATTTCAAGCTACTCTTTAGTTCGATTCATTGCGAATCTCTCTCTACAGCTTCTCGTTTCAAAGACTCTCTACAAATACGGTAATAACTATGTTTCTCGTTGCTTATGCTAATATGATAGAAGCAGCATCGTACCTGTTTATTGTTCCATTGGTTCGCTATTTATTTCATGCTATTCTTTAGTTCGATTCATTGCGAATCTCTCTCTCCAGCTTCTCGTTTCAAAGACTCTCTACAAATACGGTAATAACTATGTTTCTCGTTGCTTATGCTAATATGATAGAAGCAGCATCGTACCTGTTTATTGTTCCATTGGTTCGTTATTTATTTCAAGCTATTCTTTAGTTCGATTCATTGCGAATCTCTCTCCACAGCTTCTCGTTTCAAAGACTCTCTACAAATACGGTAATAACTATGTTTCTCGTTGCTTATGCTAATATGATAGAAGCAGCATCGTACCTGTTTATTGTTCCATTGGTTCGTTATTTATTTCAAGCTACTCTTTAGTTCGATTCATTGCGAATCTCTCTCTACAGCTTCTCGTTTCAAAGACTCTCTACAAATACGGTAATAACTATGTTTCTCGTTGCTTATGCTAATATGATAGAAGCAGCATCGTACCTGTTTATTGTTCCATTGGTTCGTTATTTATTTCAAGCTATTCTTTAGTTCGATTCATTGCGAATCTCTCTCTCCAGCTTCTCGTTTCAAAGACTCTCTACAAATACGGTAATAACTATGTTTCTCGTTGCTTATGCTAATATGATAGAAGCAGCATCGTACCTGTTTATTGTTCCATTGGTTCGTTATTCATTTCAAGCTCTTCTTTAGTTCGATTCATTGCGAATCTCTCTCTACAGCTTCTCGTTTCAAAGACTCTCTACAAATACGGTAATAACTATGTTTCTCGTTGCTAATGCTAATATGATAGAAGCAGCATCGTACCTGTTTATTGTTCCATTGGTTCGTTATTTATTTCAAGCTATTCTTTAGTTCGATTCATTGCGAATCTCTCTCTACAGCTTCTCGTTTCAAAGACTCTCTACAAATACGGTAATAACTATGTTTCTCGTTGCTAATGCTAATATGATAGAAGCAGCATCGTACCTGTTTATTGTTCCATTGGTTCGTTATTTATTTCAAGCTATTCTTTAGTTCGATTCATTGCGAATCTCTCTCTACAGCTTCTCGTTTCAAAGACTCTCTACAAATACGGTAATAACTATGTTTCTCGTTGCTTATGCTAATATGATAGAAGCAGCATCGTACCTGTTTATTGTTCCATTGGTTCGTTATTTATTTCAAGCTATTCTTTAGTTCGATTCATTGCGAATCTCTCTCTACAGCTTCTCGCTTCAAAGACTCTCTACAAATACGGTAATAACTATGTTTCTCGTTGCTTATGCTAATATGATAGGAGCAGCATCGTACCTGTTTATTGTTCCATTGGTTCGTTATTTATTTCAAGCTATTCTTTAGTTCGATTCATTGCGAATCTCTCTCTACAGCTTCTCGTTTCAAAGACTCTCTACAAATACGGTAATAACTATGTTTCTCGTTGCTAATGCTAATATTATAGAAGCAGCATCGTACCTGTTTATTGTTCCATTGGTTCGTTATTTATTTCAAGCTATTCTTTAGTTCGATTCATTGCGAATCTCTCTCTACAGCTTCTCGTTTCAAAGACTCTCTACAAATACGGTAATAACTATGTTTCTCGTTGCTTATGCTAATATGATAGAAGCAGCATCGTACCTGTTTATTGTTCCATTGGTTCGTTATTTATTTCAAGCTACTCTTTAGTTCGATTCATTGCGAATCTCTCTCTACAGCTTCTCGTTTCAAAGACTCTCTACAAATACGGTAATAACTATGTTTCTCGTTGCTTATGCTAATATGATAGAAGCAGCATCGTACCTGTTTATTGTTCCATTGGTTCGCTATTTATTTCAAGCTATTCTTTAGTTCGATTCATTGCGAATCTCTCTCTACAGCTTCTCGTTTCAAAGACTCTCTACAAATACGGAAATAACTATGTTTCTCGTTGCTAATGCTAATATGATAGAAGCAGCATCGTACCTGTTTATTGTTCCATTGGTTCGTTATTTATTTCAAGCTACTCTTTAGTTCGATTCATTGCGAATCTCTCTCTACAGCTTCTCGTTTCAAAGACTCTCTACAAATACGGTAATAACTATGTTTCTCGTTGCTTATGCTAATATGATAGAAGCAGCATCGTACCTGTTTATTGTTCCATTGGTTCGCTATTTATTTCAAGCTATTCTTTAGTTCGATTCATTGCGAATCTCTCTCTACAGCTTCTCGTTTCAAAGACTCTCTACAAATACGGTAATAACTATGTTTCTCGTTGCTTATGCTAATATGATAGAAGCAGCATCGTACCTGTTTATTGTTCCATTGGTTCGCTATTTATTTCAAGCTATTCTTTAGTTCGATTCATTGCGAATCTCTCTCTACAGCTTCTCGTTTCAAAGACTCTCTACAAATACGGTAATAACTATGTTTCTCGTTGCTAATGCTAATATGATAGAAGCAGCATCGTACCTGTTTATTGTTCCATTGGTTCGCTATTTATTTCAAGCTATTCTTTAGTTCGATTCATTGCGAATCTCTCTCTACAGCTTCTCGTTTCAAAGACTCTCTACAAATACGGTAATAACTATGTTTCTCGTTGCTTATGCTAATATGATAGAAGCAGCATCGTACCTGTTTATTGTTCCATTGGTTCGTTATTTATTTCATGCTATTCTTTAGTTCGATTCATTGCGAATCTCTCTCTACAGCTTCTCGTTTCAAAGACTCTCTACAAATACGGTAATAACTATGTTTCTCGTTGCTTATGCTAATATGATAGAAGCAGCATCGTACCTGTTTATTGTTCCATTGGTTCGCTATTTATTTCAAGCTATTCTTTAGTTCGATTCATTGCGAATCTCTCTCTACAGCTTCTCGTTTCAAAGACTCTCTACAAATACGGTAATAACTATGTTTCTCGTTGCTTATGCTAATATGATAGAAGCAGCATCGTACCTGTTAATTGTTCCATTGGTTCGTTATTTATTTCAAGCTATTCTTTAGTTCGATTCATTGCGAATCTCTCTCTACAGCTTCTCGTTTCAAAGACTCTCTACAAATACGGTAATAACTATGTTTCTCGTTGCTTATGCTAATATGATAGAAGCAGCATCGTACCTGTTTATTGTTCCATTGGTTCGCTATTTATTTCAAGCTATTCTTTAGTTCGATTCATTGCGAATCTCTCTCTACAGCTTCTCGTTTCAAAGACTCTCTACAAATACGGTAATAACTATGTTTCTCGTTGCTTATGCTAATATGATAGAAGCAGCATCGTACCTGTTTATTGCTCCATTGGTTCGTTATTTATTTCAAGCTATTCTTTAGTTCGATTCATTGCGAATCTCTCTCTACAGCTTCTCGTTTCAAAGACTCTCTACAAATACGGTAATAACTATGTTTCTCGTTGCTTATGCTAATATGATAGAAGCAGCATCGTACCTGTTTATTGTTCCATTGGTTCGTTATTTATTTCAAGCTACTCTTTAGTTCGATTCATTGCGAATCTCTCTCTACAGCTTCTCGTTTCAAAGACTCTCTACAAATACGGTAATAACTATGTTTCTCGTTGCTTATGCTAATATGATAGAAGCAGCATCGTACCTGTTTATTGTTCCATTGGTTCGCTATTTATTTCAAGCTATTCTTTAGTTCGATTCACTGCGAATCTCTCTCTACAGCTTCTCGTTTCAAAGACTCTCTACAAATACGGTAATAACTATGTTTCTCGTTGCTGATGCTAATATGATAGAAGCAGCATCGTACCTGTTTATTGTTCCATTGGTTCGTTATTTATTTCAAGCTACTCTTTAGTTCGATTCATTGCGAATCTCTCTCTACAGCTTCTCGTTTCAAAGACTCTCTACAAATACGGTAATAACTATGTTTCTCGTTGCTTATGCTAATATGATAGAAGCAGCATCGTACCTGTTTATTGTTCCATTGGTTCGCTATTTATTTCAAGCTATTCTTTAGTTCGATTCATTGCGAATCTCTCTCTACATCTTCTCGTTTCAAAGACTCTCTACAAATACGGTAATAACTATGTTTCTCGTTGCTTATGCTAATATGATAGAAGCAGCATCGTACCTGTTTATTGTTCCATTGGTTCGTTATTTATTTCAAGCTACTCTTTAGTTCGATTCATTGCGAATCTCTCTCTACAGCTTCTCGTTTCAAAGACTCTCTACAAATACGGTAATAACTATGTTTCTCGTTGCTTATGCTAATATGATAGAAGCAGCATCGTACCTGTTTATTGTTCCATTGGTTCGCTATTTATTTCAAGCTATTCTTTAGTTCGATTCATTGCGAATCTCTCTCTACAGCTTCTCGTTTCAAAGACTCTCTACAAATACGGTAATAACTATGTTTCTCGTTGCTTATGCTAATATGATAGAAGCAGCATCGTACCTGTTTATTGTTCCATTGGTTCGCTATTTATTTCAAGCTATTCTTTAGTTCGATTCATTGCGAATCTCTCTCTACAGCTTCTCGTTTCAAAGACTCTCTACAAATACGGTAATAACTATGTTTCTCGTTGCTAATGCTAATATGATAGAAGCAGCATCGTACCTGTTTATTGTTCCATTGGTTCGCTATTTATTTCAAGCTATTCTTTAGTTCGATTCATTGCGAATCTCTCTCTACAGCTTCTCGTTTCAAAGACTCTCTACAAATACGGTAATAACTATGTTTCTCGTTGCTTATGCTAATATGATAGAAGCAGCATCGTACCTGTTTATTGTTCCATTGGTTCGTTATTTATTTCATGCTATTCTTTAGTTCGATTCATTGCGAATCTCTCTCTACAGCTTCTCGTTTCAAAGACTCTCTACAAATACGGTAATAACTATGTTTCTCGTTGCTTATGCTAATATGATAGAAGCAGCATCGTACCTGTTTATTGTTCCATTGGTTCGCTATTTATTTCAAGCTATTCTTTAGTTCGATTCATTGCGAATCTCTCTCTACAGCTTCTCGTTTCAAAGACTCTCTACAAATACGGTAATAACTATGTTTCTCGTTGCTTATGCTAATATGATAGAAGCAGCATCGTACCTGTTTATTGTTCCATTGGTTCGTTATTTATTTCAAGCTATTCTTTAGTTCGATTCATTGCGAATCTCTCTCTACAGCTTCTCGTTTCAAAGACTCTCTACAAATACGGTAATAACTATGTTTCTCGTTGCTTATGCTAATATGATAGAAGCAGCATCGTACCTGTTTATTGTTCCATTGGTTCGCTATTTATTTCAAGCTATTCTTTAGTTCGATTCATTGCGAATCTCTCTCTACAGCTTCTCGTTTCAAAGACTCTCTACAAATACGGTAATAACTATGTTTCTCGTTGCTTATGCTAATATGATAGAAGCAGCATCGTACCTGTTTATTGCTCCATTGGTTCGTTATTTATTTCAAGCTATTCTTTAGTTCGATTCATTGCGAGTCTCTCTCTACAGCTTCTCGTTTCAAAGACTCTCTACAAATACGGTAATAACTATGTTTCTCGTTGCTTATGCTAATATGATAGAAGCAGCATCGTACCTGTTTATTGTTCCATTGGTTCGCTATTTATTTCATGCTATTCTTTAGTTCGATTCATTGCGAATCTCTCTCTCCAGCTTCTCGTTTCAAAGACTCTCTACAAATACGGTAATAACTATGTTTCTCGTTGCTTATGCTAATATGATAGAAGCAGCATCGTACCTGTTTATTGTTCCATTGGTTCGTTATTTATTTCAAGCTATTCTTTAGTTCGATTCATTGCGAATCTCTCTCTACAGCTTCTCGTTTGAAAGACTCTCTACAAATACGGTAATAACTATGTTTCTCGTTGCTTATGCTAATATTATAGAAGCAGCATCGTACCTGTTTATTGTTCCATTGGTTCGTTATTTATTTCAAGCTATTCTTTAGTTCGATTCATTGCGAATCTCTCTCTCCAGCTTCTCGTTTCAAAGACTCTCTACAAATACGGTAATAACTATGTTTCTCGTTGCTAATATGATAGAAGCAGCATCGTACCTGTTTATTGTTCCATTGGTTCGTTATTTATTTCAAGCTATTCATTAGTTCGATTCATTGCGAATCTCTCTCTACAGCTTCTCGTTTCAAAGACTCTCTACAAATACGGTAATAACTATGTTTCTCGTTGCTTATGCTAATATTATAGAAGCAGCATCGTACCTGTTTATTGTTCCATTGGTTCGCTATTTATTTCAAGCTATTCTTTAGTTCGATTCATTGCGAATCTCTCTCTACAGCTTCTCGTTTCAAAGACTCTCTACAAATACGGTAATAACTATGTTTCTCGTTGCTTATGCTAATATGATAGAAGCAGCATCGTACCTGTTTATTGCTCCATTGGTTCGTTATTTATTTCAAGCTATTCTTTAGTTCGATTCATTGCGAGTCTCTCTCTACAGCTTCTCGTTTCAAAGACTCTCTACAAATACGGTAATAACTATGTTTCTCGTTGCTTATGCTAATATGATAGAAGCAGCATCGTACCTGTTTATTGTTCCATTGGTTCGCTATTTATTTCATGCTATTCTTTAGTTCGATTCATTGCGAATCTCTCTCTCCAGCTTCTCGTTTCAAAGACTCTCTACAAATACGGTAATAACTATGTTTCTCGTTGCTTATGCTAATATGATAGAAGCAGCATCGTACCTGTTTGTTGTTCCATTGGTTCGTTATTTATTTCAAGCTATTCTTTAGTTCGATTCATTGCGAATCTCTCTCTACAGCTTCTCGTTTGAAAGACTCTCTACAAATACGGTAATAACTATGTTTCTCGTTGCTTATGCTAATATTATAGAAGCAGCATCGTACCTGTTTATTGTTCCATTGGTTCGTTATTTATTTCAAGCTATTCTTTAGTTCGATTCATTGCGAATCTCTCTCTCCAGCTTCTCGTTTCAAAGACTCTCTACAAATACGGTAATAACTATGTTTCTCGTTGCTAATATGATAGAAGCAGCATCGTACCTGTTTATTGTTCCATTGGTTCGTTATTTATTTCAAGCTATTCATTAGTTCGATTCATTGCGAATCTCTCTCTACAGCTTCTCGTTTCAAAGACTCTCTACAAATACGGTAATAACTATGTTTCTCGTTGCTTATGCTAATATTATAGAAGCAGCATCGTACCTGTTTATTGTTCCATTGGTTCGCTATTTATTTCAAGCTATTCTTTAGTTCGATTCATTGCGAATCTCTCTCCAGCTTCTCGTTTCAAAGACTCTCTACAAATACGGTAATAACTATGTTTCTCGTTGCTTATGCTAATATGATAGAAGCAGCATCGTACCTGTTTATTGTTCCATTGGTTCGTTATTTATTTCAAGCTACTCTTTACTTCGATTCATTGCGAATCTCTCTCTACAGCTTCTCGTTTCAAAGACTCTCTACAAATACGGTAATAACTATGTTTCTCGTTGCTTATGCTAATATGATAGAAGCAGCATCGTACCTGTTTATTGTTCCATTGGTTCGTTATTTATTTCAAGCTATTCTTTAGTTCGATTCATTGCGAATCTCTCTCTACAGCTTCTCGTTTCAAAGACTCTCTACAAATACGGTAATAACTATGTTTCTCGTTGCTTATGCTGATATGATAGAAGCAGCATCGTACCTGTTTATTGTTCCATTGGTTCGTTATTTATTTCAAGCTACTCTTTAGTTCGATTCATTGCGAATCTCTCTCTACAGCTTCTCGTTTCAAAGACTCTCTACAAATACGGTAATAACTATGTTTCTCGTTGCTTATGCTAATATGATAGAAGCAGCATCGTACCTGTTTATTGTTCCATTGGTTCGCTATTTATTTCAAGCTATTCTTTAGTTCGATTCATTGCGAATCTCTCTCTACAGCTTCTCGTTTCAAAGACTCTCTACAAATACGGTAATAACTATGTTTCTCGTTGCTAATGCTAATATGATAGAAGCAGCATCGTACCTGTTTATTGTTCCATTGGTTCGTTATTTATTTCAAGCTACTCTTTAGTTCGATTCATTGCGAATCTCTCTCTACAGCTTCTCGTTTCAAAGACTCTCTACAAATACGGTAATAACTATGTTTCTCGTTGCTTATGCTAATATGATAGAAGCAGCATCGTACCTGTTTATTGTTCCATTGGTTCGCTATTTATTTCAAGCTATTCTTTAGTTCGATTCATTGCGAATCTCTCTCTACAGCTTCTCGTTTCAAAGACTCTCTACAAATACGGTAATAACTATGTTTCTCGTTGCTTATGCTAATATGATAGAAGCAGCATCGTACCTGTTTATTGTTCCATTGGTTCGCTATTTATTTCAAGCTATTCTTTAGTTCGATTCATTGCGAATCTCTCTCTACAGCTTCTCGTTTCAAAGACTCTCTACAAATACGGTAATAACTATGTTTCTCGTTGCTAATGCTAATATGATAGAAGCAGCATCGTACCTGTTTATTGTTCCATTGGTTCGCTATTTATTTCAAGCTATTCTTTAGTTCGATTCATTGCGAATCTCTCTCTACAGCTTCTCGTTTCAAAGACTCTCTACAAATACGGTAATAACTATGTTTCTCGTTGCTTATGCTAATATGATAGAAGCAGCATCGTACCTGTTTATTGTTCCATTGGTTCGTTATTTATTTCATGCTATTCTTTAGTTCGATTCATTGCGAATCTCTCTCTACAGCTTCTCGTTTCAAAGACTCTCTACAAATACGGTAATAACTATGTTTCTCGTTGCTTATGCTAATATGATAGAAGCAGCATCGTACCTGTTTATTGTTCCATTGGTTCGCTATTTATTTCAAGCTATTCTTTAGTTCGATTCATTGCGAATCTCTCTCTACAGCTTCTCGTTTCAAAGACTCTCTACAAATACGGTAATAACTATGTTTCTCGTTGCTTATGCTAATATGATAGAAGCAGCATCGTACCTGTTTATTGTTCCATTGGTTCGTTATTTATTTCAAGCTATTCTTTAGTTCGATTCATTGCGAATCTCTCTCTACAGCTTCTCGTTTCAAAGACTCTCTACAAATACGGTAATAACTATGTTTCTCGTTGCTTATGCTAATATGATAGAAGCAGCATCGTACCTGTTTATTGTTCCATTGGTTCGCTATTTATTTCAAGCTATTCTTTAGTTCGATTCATTGCGAATCTCTCTCTACAGCTTCTCGTTTCAAAGACTCTCTACAAATACGGTAATAACTATGTTTCTCGTTGCTTATGCTAATATGATAGAAGCAGCATCGTACCTGTTTATTGCTCCATTGGTTCGTTATTTATTTCAAGCTATTCTTTAGTTCGATTCATTGCGAGTCTCTCTCTACAGCTTCTCGTTTCAAAGACTCTCTACAAATACGGTAATAACTATGTTTCTCGTTGCTTATGCTAATATGATAGAAGCAGCATCGTACCTGTTTATTGTTCCATTGGTTCGCTATTTATTTCATGCTATTCTTTAGTTCGATTCATTGCGAATCTCTCTCTCCAGCTTCTCGTTTCAAAGACTCTCTACAAATACGGTAATAACTATGTTTCTCGTTGCTTATGCTAATATGATAGAAGCAGCATCGTACCTGTTTATTGTTCCATTGGTTCGTTATTTATTTCAAGCTATTCTTTAGTTCGATTCATTGCGAATCTCTCTCTACAGCTTCTCGTTTGAAAGACTCTCTACAAATACGGTAATAACTATGTTTCTCGTTGCTTATGCTAATATTATAGAAGCAGCATCGTACCTGTTTATTGTTCCATTGGTTCGTTATTTATTTCAAGCTATTCTTTAGTTCGATTCATTGCGAATCTCTCTCTCCAGCTTCTCGTTTCAAAGACTCTCTACAAATACGGTAATAACTATGTTTCTCGTTGCTAATATGATAGAAGCAGCATCGTACCTGTTTATTGTTCCATTGGTTCGTTATTTATTTCAAGCTATTCATTAGTTCGATTCATTGCGAATCTCTCTCTACAGCTTCTCGTTTCAAAGACTCTCTACAAATACGGTAATAACTATGTTTCTCGTTGCTTATGCTAATATTATAGAAGCAGCATCGTACCTGTTTATTGTTCCATTGGTTCGTTATTTATTTCAAGCTATTCTTTAGTTCGATTCATTGCGAATCTCTCTCCAGCTTCTCGTTTCAAAGACTCTCTACAAATACGGTAATAACTATGTTTCTCGTTGCTTATGCTAATATGATAGAAGCAGCATCGTACCTGTTTATTGTTCCATTGGTTCGTTATTTATTTCAAGCTACTCTTTAGTTCGATTCATTGCGAATCTCTCTCTACAGCTTCTCGTTTCAAAGACTCTCTACAAATACGGTAATAACTATGTTTCTCGTTGCTTATGCTAATATGATAGAAGCAGCATCGTACCTGTTTATTGTTCCATTGGTTCGTTATTTATTTCAAGCTATTCTTTAGTTCGATTCATTGCGAATCTCTCTCTACAGCTTCTCGTTTCAAAGACTCTCTACAAATACGGTAATAACTATGTTTCTCGTTGCTTATGCTAATATGATAGAAGCAGCATCGTACCTGTTTATTGTTCCATTGGTTCGTTATTTATTTCAAGCTACTCTTTAGTTCGATTCATTGCGAATCTCTCTCTCCAGCTTCTCGCTTCAAAGACTCTCTACAAATACGGTAATAACTATGTTTCTCGTTGCTTATGCTAATATGATAGAAGCAGCATCGTACCTGTTTATTGTTCCATTGGTTCGCTATTTATTTCAAGCTATTCTTTAGTTCGATTCATTGCGAATCTCTCTCTACAGCTTCTCGTTTCAAAGACTCTCAACAAATACGGTAATAACTATGTTTCTCGTTGCTTATGCTAATATGATAGAAGCAGCATCGTACCTGTTTATTGTTCCATTGGTTCGTTATTTATTTCAAGCTATTCTTTAGTTCGATTCATTGCGAATCTCTCTCCAGCTTCTCGTTTCAAAGACTCTCTACAAATACGGTAATAACTATGTTTCTCGTTGCTTATGCTAATATGATAGAAGCAGCATCGTACCTGTTTATTGTTCCATTGGTTCGTTATTTATTTCAAGCTACTCTTTAGTTCGATTCATTGCGAATCTCTCTCTACAGCTTCTCGTTTCAAAGACTCTCTACAAATACGGTAATAACTATGTTTCTCGTTCCTTATGCTAATATGATAGAAGCAGCATCGTACCTGTTTATTGTTCCATTGGTTCGTTATTTATTTCAAGCTATTCTTTAGTTCGATTCATTGCGAATCTCTCTCTACAGCTTCTCGTTTCAAAGACTCTCTACAAATACGGTAATAACTATGTTTCTCGTTGCTTATGCTAATATGATAGAAGCAGCATCGTACCTGTTTATTGTTCCATTGGTTCGTTATTTATTTCAAGCTACTCTTTAGTTCGATTCATTGCGAATCTCTCTCTCCAGCTTCTCGTTTCAAAGACTCTCTACAAATACGGTAATAACTATGTTTCTCGTTGCTTATGCTAATATGATAGAAGCAGCATCGTACCTGTTTATTGTTCCATTGGTTCGCTATTTATTTCAAGCTATTCTTTAGTTCGATTCATTGCGAATCTCTCTCTACAGCTTCTCGTTTCAAAGACTCTCAACAAATACGGTAATAACTATGTTTCTCGTTGCTTATGCTAATATGATAGAAGCAGCATCGTACCTGTTTATTGTTCCATTGGTTCGCTATTTACTTCAAGCTATTCTTTAGTTCGATTCATTGCGAATCTCTCTCTACAGCTTCTCGTTTCAAAGACTCTCTACAAATACGGTAATAACTATGTTTCTCGTTGCTTATGCTAATATGATAGAAGCAGCATCGTACCTGTTTATTGTTCCATTGGTTCGTTATTTATTTCAAGCTATTCTTTAGTTCGATTCATTGCGAATCTCTCTCTACAGCTTCTCGTTTCAAAGACTCTCTACAAATACGGTAACAACTATGTTTCTCGTTGCTTATGCTAATATGATAGAAGCAGCATCGTACCTGTTTATTGTTCCATTGGTTCGTTATTTATTTCATGCTATTCTTTAGTTCGATTCATTGCGAATCTCTCTCTCCAGCTTCTCGTTTCAAAGACTCTCTACAAATACGGTAATAACTATGTTTCTCGTTGCTAATGCTAATATGATAGAAGCAGCATCGTACCTGTTTATTGTTCCATTGGTTCGTTATTTATTTCAAGCTATTCTTTAGTTCGATTCATTGCGAATCTCTCTCTCCAGCTTCTCGTTTCAAAGACTCTCTACAAATACGGTAATAACTATGTTTCTCGTTGCTAATATGATAGAAGCAGCATCGTACCTGTTTATTGTTCCATTGGTTCGTTATTTATTTCAAGCTATTCTTTAGTTCGATTCATTGCGAATCTCTCTCTACAGCTTCTCGTTTCAAAGACTCTCTACAAATACGGTAATAACTATGTTTCTCGTTGCTTATGCTAATATGATAGAAGCAGCATCGTACCTGTTTATTGTTCCATTGGTTCGTTATTTATTTCAAGCTATTCTTTAGTTCGATTCATTGCGAATCTCTCTCTACAGCTTCTCGTTTCAATGACTCTCTACAAATACGGTAATAACTATGTTTCTCGTTGCTAATGCTAATATTATAGAAGCAGCATCGTACCTGTTTATTGTTCCATTGGTTCGTTATTCATTTCATGCTACTCTTTAGTTCGATTCATTGCGAATCTCTCTCTCCAGCTTCTCGTTTCAAAGACTCTCTACAAATACGGTAATAACTATGTTTCTCGTTGCTTATGCTAATATGATAGAAGCAGCATCGTACCTGTTTATTGTTCCATTGGTTCGTTATTTATTTCAAGCTATTCTTTAGTTCGATTCATTGCGAATCTCTCTCTACAGCTTCTCGTTTCAAAGACTCTCTACAAATACGGTAATAACTATGTTTCTCGTTGCTTATGCTAATATGATAGAAGCAGCATCGTACCTGTTTATTGTTCCATTGGTTCGTTATTTATTTCAAGCTACTCTTTAGTTCGATTCATTGCGAATCTCTCTCTCCAGCTTCTCGTTTCAAAGACTCTCTACAAATACGGTAATAACTATGTTTCTCGTTGCTAATATGATAGAAGCAGCATCGTACCTGTTTATTGTTCCATTGGTTCGTTATTTATTTCAAGCTATTCTTTAGTTCGATTCATTGCGAATCTCTCTCTACAGCTTCTCGTTTCAAAGACTCTCTACAAATACGGTAATAACTATGTTTCTCGTTGCTTATGCTAATATGATAGAAGCAGCATCGTACCTGTTTATTGTTCCATTGGTTCGTTATTTATTTCAAGCTATTCTTTAGTTCGATTCATTGCGAATCTCTCTCTACAGCTTCTCGTTTCAATGACTCTCTACAAATACGGTAATAACTATGTTTCTCGTTGCTAATGCTAATATTATAGAAGCAGCATCGTACCTGTTTATTGTTCCATTGGTTCGTTATTCATTTCATGCTACTCTTTAGTTCGATTCATTGCGAATCTCTCTCTCCAGCTTCTCGTTTCAAAGACTCTCTACAAATACGGTAATAACTATGTTTCTCGTTGCTTATGCTAATATGATAGAAGCAGCATCGTACCTGTTTATTGTTCCATTGGTTCGTTATTTATTTCAAGCTATTCTTTAGTTCGATTCATTGCGAATCTCTCTCTACAGCTTCTCGTTTCAAAGACTCTCTACAAATACGGTAATAACTATGTTTCTCGTTGCTTATGCTAATATGATAGAAGCAGCATCGTACCTGTTTATTGTTCCATTGGTTCGTTATTTATTTCAAGCTACTCTTTAGTTCGATTCATTGCGAATCTCTCTCTCCAGCTTCTCGTTTCAAAGACTCTCTACAAATACGGTAATAACTATGTTTCTCGTTGCTTATGCTAATATGATAGAAGCAGCATCGTACCTGTTTATTGTTCCATTGGTTCGCTATTTATTTCAAGCTATTCTTTAGTTCGATTCATTGCGAATCTCTCTCTACAGCTTCTCGTTTCAAAGACTCTCTACAAATACGGTAATAACTATGTTTCTCGTTGCTAATATGATAGAAGCAGCATCGTACCTGTTTATTGTTCCATTGGTTCGTTATTTATTTCAAGCTATTCTTTAGTTCGATTCATTGCGAATCTCTCTCTACAGCTTCTCGTTTCAAAGACTCTCTACAAATACGGTAATAACTATGTTTCTCGTTGCTTATGCTAATATGATAGAAGCAGCATCGTACCTGTTTATTGTTCCATTGGTTCGTTATTTATTTCAAGCTATTCTTTAGTTCGATTCATTGCGAATCTCTCTCTACAGCTTCTCGTTTCAATGACTCTCTACAAATACGGTAATAACTATGTTTCTCGTTGCTAATATGATAGAAGCAGCATCGTACCTGTTTATTGTTCCATTGGTTCGTTATTTATTTCATGCTATTCTTTAGTTCGATTCATTGCGAATCTCTCTCTCCAGCTTCTCGTTTCAAAGACTCTCTACAAATACGGTAATAACTATGTTTCTCGTTGCTTATGCTAATATGATAGAAGCAGCATCGTACCTGTTTATTGTTCCATTGGTTCGTTATTTATTTCATGCTATTCTTTAGTTCGATTCATTGCGAATCTCTCTACAGCTTCTCGTTTCAAAGACTCTCTACAAATAAGGTAATAACTATGTTTCTCGTTGCTTATGCTAATATGATAGAAGCAGCATCGTACCTCTTTATTGTTCCATTGGTTCGTTATTTATTTCAAGCTATTCTTTAGTTCGATTCATTGCGAATCTCTCTCTACAGCTTCTCGTTTCAAAGACTCTCTACAAATACGGTAATAACTATGTTGTTTCTCGTTGCTTATGCTAATATGATAGAAGCAGCATCGTACCTGTTTATTGTTCCATTGGTTCGCTATTTATTTCAAGCTATTCTTTAGTTCGATTCATTGCGAATCTCTCTCTACAGCTTCTCGTTTCAAAGACTCTCTACAAATACGGTAACTATGTTTCTCGTTGCTTATGCTAATATGATAGAAGCAGCATCGTACCTGTTTATTGTTCCATTGGTTCGTTATTTATTTCAAGCTATTCTTTAGTTCGATTCATTGCGAATCTCTCTCTACAGCTTCTCGTTTAAAAGACTCTCTACAAATACGGTAATAACTATGTTTCTCGTTGCTTATGCTAATATGATAGAAGCAGCATCGTACCTGTTTATTGTTCCATTGGTTCGTTATTTATTTCAAGCTACTCTTTAGTTCGATTCATTGCGAATCTCTCTCTACAGCTTCTCGTTTCAAAGACTCTCTACAAATACGGTAATAACTATGTTTCTCTTTGCTTATGCTAATATGATAGAAGCAGCATCGTACCTGTTTATTGTTCCATTGGTTCGTTATTTATTTCATGCTACTCTTTAGTTCGATTCATTGCGAATCTCTCTCTACAGCTTCTCGTTTCAAAGACTCTCTACAAATACGGTAATAACTATGTTTCTCGTTGCTTATGCTAATATGATAGAAGCAGCATCGTACCTGTTTATTGTTCCATTGGTTCGTTATTTATTTCAAGCTATTCTTTAGTTCGATTCATTGCGAATCTCTCTCTACAGCTTCTCGTTTCAAAGACTCTCTACAAATACGGTAATAACTATGTTTCTCGTTGCTTATGCTAATATGATAGAAGCAGCATCGTACCTGTTTATTGTTCCATTGGTTCGTTATTTATTTCAAGCTATTATTTAGTTCGATTCATTGCATCTCTCTCTACAGCTTCTCGTTTCAAAGACTCTCTACAAATACAGTAATAACTATGTTTCTCGTTGCTTATGCTAATATGACAGAAGCAGCATCGTACCTGTTTATTGTTCCATTGGTTCGTTATTTATTTCAAGCTATTCTTTAGTTCGATTCATTGCGAATCTCTCTCTACAGCTTCTCGTTTCAAAGACTCTCTACAAATACGGTAATAACTATGTTTCTCGTTGCTTATGCTAATATGATAGAAGCAGCATCGTACCTGTTTATTGTTCCATTGGTTCGTTATTTATTTCAAGCTATTCTTTAGTTCGATTCATTGCGAATCTCTCTCTACAGCTTCTCGTTTCAAAGACTCTCTACAAATACGATAATAACTATGTTTCTCGTTGCTTATGCTAATATGATAGAAGCAGCATCGTACCTGTTTATTGTTCCATTGGTTCGTTATTCATTTCATGCTATTCTTTAGTTCGATTCATTGCGAATCTCTCTCTCCAGCTTCTCGTTTCAAAGACTCTCTACAAATACGGTAATAACTATGTTTCTCGTTGCTTATGCTAATATGGTAGAAGCAGCATCGTACCTGTTTATTGTTCCATTGGTTCGTTATTTATTTCAAGCTATTCTTTAGTTCGATTCATTGCGAATCTCTCTCTACAGCTTCTCGTTTGAAAGACTCTCTACAAATACGGTAATAACTATGTTTCTCGTTGCTTATGCTAATATTATAGAAGCAGCATCGTACCTGTTTATTGTTCCATTGGTTCGTTATTCATTTCAAGCTATTCTTTAGTTCGATTCATTGCGAATCTCTCTCTACAGCTTCTCGTTTCAAAGACTCTCTACAAATACGGCAATAACTATGTTTCTCGTTGCTAATGCTAATATGATAGAAGCAGCATCGTACCTGTTTATTGTTCCATTGGTTCGCTATTTATTTCAAGCTACTCTTTAGTTCGATTCATTGCGAATCTCTCTCTCCAGCTTCTCGTTTCAAAGACTCTCTACAAATACGGTAATAACTATGTTTCTCGTTGCTTATGCTAATATGATAGAAGCAGCATCGTACCTGTTTATTGTTCCATTGGTTCGTTATTTATTTCAAGCTATTATTTAGTTCGATTCATTGCGAATCTCTCTCTACAGCTTCTCGTTTGAAAGACTCTCTACAAATACGGTAATAACTATGTTTCTCGTTGCTTATGCTAATATTATAGAAGCAGCGTCGTACCTGTTTATTGTTCCATTGGTTCGTTATTCATTTCAAGCTATTCTTTAATTCGATTCATTGCGAATCTCTCTCTACAGCTTCTCGTTTCAAAGACTCTCTACAAATACGGTAATAACTATGTTTCTCGTTGCTTAGGCTAATATGATAGAAGCAGCATCGTACCTGTTTATTGTTCCATTGGTTCGTTATTTATTTCAAGCTATTCTTTAGTTCGATTCATTGCGAATCTCTCTCTACAGCTTCTCGTTTCAAAGACTCTCTACAAATACGGTAATAACTATGTTTCTCGTTGCTTATGCTAATATGATAGAAGCAGCATCGTACCTGTTTATTGTTCCATTGGTTCGTTATTTATTTCAAGCTATTATTTAGTTCGATTCATTGCGAATCTCTCTCTACAGCTTCTCGTTTCAAAGACTCTCTACAAATACAGTAATAACTATGTTTCTCGTTGCTTATGCTAATATGATAGAAGCAGCATCGTACCTGTTTATTGTTCCATTGGTTCGTTATTTATTTCAAGCTATTCTTTAGTTCGATTCATTGCGAATCTCTCTCTACAGCTTCTCGTTTCAAAGACTCTCTACAAATACGGTAATAACTATGTTTCTCGTTGCTTATGCTAATATGATAGAAGCAGCATCGTACCTGTTTATTGTTCCATTGGTTCGTTATTTATTTCAAGCTATTCTTTAGTTCGATTCATTGCGAATCTCTCTCTACAGCTTCTCGTTTCAAAGACTCTCCTCAAATACGATAATAACTATGTTTCTCGTTGCTTATGCTAATATGATAGAAGCAGCATCGTACCTGTTTATTGTTCCATTGGTTCGTTATTCATTTCATGCTATTCTTTAGTTCGATTCATTGCGAATCTCTCTCTCCAGCTTCTCGTTTCAAAGACTCTCTACAAATACGGTAATAACTATGTTTCTCGTTGCTTATGCTAATATGATAGAAGCAGCATCGTACCTGTTTATTGTTCCATTGGTTCGTTATTTATTTCAAGCTATTCTTTAGTTCGATTCATTGCGAATCTCTCTCTACAGCTTCTCGTTTGAAAGACTCTCTACAAATACGGTAATAACTATGTTTCTCGTTGCTTATGCTAATATTATAGAAGCAGCATCGTACCTGTTTATTTTTCCATTGGTTCGTTATTCATTTCAAGCTATTCTTTAGTTCGATTCATTGCGAATCTCTCTCTACAGCTTCTCGTTTCAAAGACTCTCTACAAATACGGCAATAACTATGTTTCTCGTTGCTAATGCTAATATGATAGAAGCAGCATCGTACCTGTTTATTGTTCCATTGGTTCGCTATTTATTTCAAGCTACTCTTTAGTTCGATTCATTGCGAATCTCTCTCTCCAGCTTCTCGTTTCAAAGACTCTCTACAAATACGGTAATAACTATGTTTCTCGTTGCTTATGCTAATATGATAGAAGCAGCATCGTACCTGTTTATTGTTCCATTGGTTCGTTATTTATTTCAAGCTATTCTTTAGTTCGATTCATTGCGAATCTCTCTCTACAGCTTCTCGTTTCAAAGACTCTCTACAAATACGGTAATAACTATGTTTCTCGTTGCTTATGCTAATATGATAGAAGCAGCATCGTACCTGTTTATTGTTCCATTGGTTCGTTATTTATTTCAAGCTTCTCTTTAGTTCGATTCATTGCGAATCTCTCTCTACAGCTTCTCGTTTCAAAGACTCTCTACAAATACGGTAATAACTATGTTTTACGTTGCTTATGCTAATATGATAGAAGCAGCATCGTACCTGTTTATTGTTCCATTGGTTCGTTATTTATTTCAAGCTACTCTTTAGTTCGATTCATTGCGAATCTCTCTCTACAGCTTCTCGTTTGAAAGACTCTCTACAAATACGGTAATAACTATGTTTCTCGTTGCTAATGCTAATATGATAGAAGCAGCATCGTACCTGTTTATTGTTCCATTGGTTCGTTATTTATTTCAAGCTACTCTTTAGTTCGATTCATTGCGAATCTCTCTCTCCAGCTTCTCGTTTCAAAGACTCTCTACAAATACGGTAATAACTATGTTTCTCGTTGCTTATGCTAATATGATAGAAGCAGCATCGTACCTGTTTATTGTTCCATTGGTTCGTTATTTATTTCAAGCTATTCTTTAGTTCGATTCATTGCGAATCTCTCTCCACAGCTTCTCGTTTCAAAGACTCTCTACAAATACGGTAATAACTATGTTTCTCGTTGCTAATGCTAATATGATAGAAGCAGCATCGTACCTGTTTATTGTTCCATTTTTTCGCTATTTATTTCAAGCTACTCTTTAGTTCGATTCATTGCGAATCTCTCTCTACAGCTTCTCGTTTCAAAGACTCTCTACAAATACGGTAATAACTATGTTTCTCGTTGCTAATATGATAGAAGCAGCATCGTACCTGTTTATTGTTCCATTGGTTCGTTATTTATTTCAAGCTACTCTTTAGTTCGATTCATTGCGAATCTCTCTCTACAGCTTCTCGTTTGAAAGACTCTCTACAAATACGGTAATAACTATGTTTTACGTTGCTTATGCTAATATGATAGAAGCAGCATCGTACCTGTTTATTGTTCCATTGGTTCGTTATTTATTTCAAGCTACTCTTTAGTTCGATTCATTGCGAATCTCTCTCTACAGCTTCTCGTTT
This sequence comes from Mesoplodon mirus, assembly GCF_964341445.2. NCBI lineage: Eukaryota > Metazoa > Chordata > Mammalia > Artiodactyla > Ziphiidae > Mesoplodon > Mesoplodon mirus. The sequence goes on along the minus strand of NW_028293853.1, from coordinate 91 downwards.
GAAAGACTCTCTACAAATACGGTAATAACTATGTTTCTCGTTGCTAATGCTAATATGATAGAAGCAGCATCGTACCTGTTTATTGTTCCAT
>NW_028293854.1:0-24505 GCF_964341445.2 Mesoplodon mirus | reverse complement strand
TACGAATACTCCCGAAAAAATAAAGATGCTCTCACAAATACTTTACTTCTCAAGAGATGGACTCCTGGGCAAAGAATATACATCGCTCCGATTGCCAACTGGAAGGTTTTCCTTCTGAAAGATTTCTAAGAAATTTAGTAAACACACCGCTAAGTTTCACAGTGATGGGAGCGCATAATATTGTAATAAAACTACATTCATAACACATAGTATGATGTCCATACAGATATGTAAATCCTAACTAGTCTCTAGTTTTGATTCGGAATAATTTTTCAGCTCATTTAACAGATTTATTTATTATAGAATCTATAAAATGAAGTTAAAAGTCGAACAGGGCTGCATAGACAAATCCTTCTTTTCTTCGCAGCATCAAACCTTTATCGAATATCGATCATACAACGCTATTTTTTTTTCGAAACATAAAATTGCTTTCTCGATGACTGACTTATTTCTTAGTATTTGATGGGACATAATGTCTACTTGTGTCCTTTATTTCTTTAAAGCGCGTCAGAGTACTGTGTTCACTAATGGGCATTAGGTTATTGTAGAAAACTAGAAGTTGGCTAAATTTCCTTTGCACAAGTCAAATGTTTCCGCAACTTTATTCGGCATTTGATATAGTTATAATCCTCCTAGTAGCAGTTCTTCCATAGAACTAGCATGTTTCAGATTAAAAAGAAAGTGTGTCGGTGTTAGGCTTCTTTGTGTTACCGAATAAGAAATGCAAGAAGAAAAACACCCACAAGTTCGCCAACGTCCAGAAAAAGTGAGTGTTCATATCTGGTAAAAGTGCACCTGGTTCCGCTGTATTTCTGAATGAAAAAGCTGTTAAGGAGTTTTAGTAGAATCTAATGTTAATAAGTCCGAAAACACACTAACCCGTTCTAAAAAATGCCACATTTTTGTTCATTAACGTATAGTAGATACCTTCACAACCGTAAAATCTAAAAACAGCCTGTCTTTGGTTTCTTATTCAATTTTTCTTCAAGATTAATGCGGCGGTCAAAAAGGCTTCAAATAAAGAGGAGAACGTTCCATGTTCAAAAAGGTTAACAGGATCACTCACTCAAAGTCTTGTCGCTTGACATAAACATAAACAAAAACAAGAATTTCTTAAATGAATAATGCAGCTCTCCAGCCGGGAACACTAGCGTGTTCAGAGCAATTACGCGTCCGTATTAACCATTCCAACGTCCTAAAAGTGCTGATAGAAGTAACGAAAGGGAAATCGTCTCAGGACACCATTTAGTGAGTTGATTCCTTTATAGGGTATGAGCTTCCTGACTTTTGCTTAGTTTGTTGCACTGAACTGTACATACAGGATAAAGAATGGGTGAGTCTTCCTTTTCTTTCCATCATTATCTTAATATTCCTTTTGTTTTTCGTTCTCTTTAGCTATTTTGTTTTCGTAGGCAGGAATAATATCTTGATGTTATCCTGGGTATTGCAGAGTCGGTGACGGAAACTGGGAACCGTACTATGAAGGACACGTCAAGTGGATAAGCGAAAGGCAGGATAAAGAATGGGTGAGTCTTCCTTTTCTTTCCATCATTATCTTAATACTTCTTCTTTCTTCCGTTCTCTTTATATATATTTTTTTCGTAGGCAGGAATAATATCTTGGTGTTATCCTGGGTATGGCAGCGTCGGTGACGGAAACTGGGAACCGTACTATGAAGGACACGTCAAGTGGGTACGCGAAAGGCACGATAAAGAATGGGTGAGTCTTCCTTTTCTTTCCATCATTATCTTAATATTCCTTTTGTTTTTCGTTCTCTTTAGCTATTTTGTTTTCGTAGGCAGGAATAATATCTTGGTGTTTTCCTGGGTATGGCAGCGTCGATGACGGGAATTGGAAACTGTATTACGAAAGAAGACTCACGTCAAGTGGATACGCGAAAGGCAGGATAAGGAATGGGTGAGTCTTCCTTTTCTTTCCATCATTATCTTAATACTTCTTCTTTCTTCCGTTCTCTTTATCTATTTTTTTTTCGTAGGCAGGAATAATATCTTGATGTTATCCTGTGTATGGCAGCGTCGATGACGGAAACTGGGAGCCGTACTATGAAGGACACGTCAAGTGGGTACGCGAAAGGCACGATAAAGAATGGGTGAGTCTTCCTTTTCTTTCCCTCATTATCTTAATACTTCTTCTTTCTTCTGTTCTCTTTATTTTTTTTTTCGTAGGCAGAAATAATATCTTGGTGTTATGATGGGTATTGCAGCGTCGATGACGGGAATTGAAAACTCTATTACGAAAGACTCACGTCAAATGGATACGCGAAAGGCAGGATAAAGAATGACTAAAGTATAGGATAAAGTAATGGAATAAACTGTCTTTTCAAAAGAAGCTGTTTTTCTATTTTGTTAATGTTACGTTGTAATAATTTTTTTAGAAAGGTAAAATTAGAAAGGTTTTTCATTGATTCCCAAGCACTTAGAAAAAAAGTAATCGTTCATAAATACAAAATTCTTTATTACCATTATTATCATATTTCAGTAAATATTCCACAAAGAGTGAAGAAAAGTCAACAACAACCATCAATTACATATTAAAACTGTGATTTATTATTTAGAAAAAAATTTACCATGCAGCAATACGGAAGGAAAACGAGGATCAAATTGTACAAGCGTCGAAAGAGCCGATCTCGTCCCATTCGGCGAACAAATCGCATTCTCTATGCACCGAGTCTTCAGCATTCGTTTCTTCGGCAACAAGAGGTATTCTTTTCACATCAAATTCTTCATGAATGATAGGACGCCTAATGGATTCACTTATCATTATTAAATTAAAAAGAAAGCAACGAAATACAACATTATAAGAACCGATCGACTTCGCAAAACGCGTCGGCACAATTAATTAATGCTAATTAAGTTATTATAAGTACGACAACTAGATGAAATCTCAAAATCGTAGAAAGTTTTTATAATATAAAAACGTGATATCTCCATTGGCTAGAAAAGCAATCTATTTTCTCTCCAATAGTGAGTTTGCAATCAATTTATTGGCTCTGGGATACTGTAAGATCTCAGCTGTGTTGAACTTGTGTTATTATAATAATATTACTGGGAATTTTTTCAATATCTATAATGATACCATAAATAAATTCCAACGGGAATAAAAGTCTTCTCTATGATTTTTCGTTACATTTCCGTTATATTAAGACTCTGTATGGTACTGGATTCCATAAGTAAGTGTGTTTTCGATGTTGACTATACGAAGCCTCTCTATCCTTAACTACCAACCTTGACTGCTAGGCTCTTAACATTTTCTCCTTCAATATTATCAAACTATTTCTGTTCTCTGATATTCAAAGCACATTGTGATGGATCACAATTGAGTAATAGCAGAACAATTCTAGAATTAAACCTAGTTTTGTTATCAATAGAACCTTTAAAAAACGGGTATAAGGAGACGAGAGGCAGGGAACGTCGAATAATTCAACAATTTTCATCTATTTCATCGACTGATAGCAAGACTTGAAGAAAACGAAATGTAACTATAAAAATTCTACAGCTTAAATGATTATGCACTCGTTAATAGTATTTGAAAGCTCTATTTTCCTTTTTTAATTAAATTATCTGTTCTAATGCATTACCTGTAATACAACACTGTATTTAATTACTTTAACACTTTGAGTTCGTCGTGAGTGGGTATCCGCCCACGCGTGGTTCGGTTTTTTTCCTGTTTTTAGACCTAATGACACGAAGTAAATAGTAGCATACCTGAAAATCATAAAATTCATTCGAGAGTGAAAATTTTGCAACTCTTGATGTTCTCTAGTTATCTTCAAATAAATCACTAGTTTCAATAAAGCAAAACACTGTAGTGAGGCCACTTCATCAAAATTTGTAGGCTTGATGCTGGCAGTGTGACGCCTTGGGGTACCTCACCACGTGGAAGGCCAAAAGAGCGCGCACCTCCACCTCCATATGTTCAGCCGAAGACTGGTAGATTTTATTGGTGCTTCGTTTCTAAGAAAGAAATCACGATCTTTCTAATGTAATCCCAAAAATGTTGAAAGTAAAAAGAGGAGAAAGAAAGTTGTCAATTTTGATTTTCTTTATTTAAGCAATCATGTGTTTTATTAAGATTCATTATTTGATCTAAATGATGCTTGTAACGATGAATCGTCTACGCAGACGACGACATCAAGAAATGGTCTTGGTACTGATCGAAGTTAGTATTTGTTTGATCTGTTTATTGTTAATTATTACTGAGGAATGTAATATTGTAGTCATTTGTTTATTTTATTTAGTGTTGATTGTTACTAACTGAAGCATATAGTTTTGTATTCGAAACATTTAAACATTAGATATCATTAATACGCAGTATATTCACTACAGATACTTCAGATCGAGTAGTTCACCGTAACATTTCAGACCATTCGGCGATAGCGGCTGAATTAAGTGAGCCATTCGTAATGTCGCCTATACCCGCCGAAGAATCTGATGATTCGTTTGATGAGAATCAGGATGAATGTAATCCAGGAAGCATGTCACGAAGTCAGGCTGACGTTATTGCACCAAATATCGTGACTCCACGACGACCTCCCAGAGCCAATAAATTGATTGCAAACTCACTATTGGAGAGAAAATAGATTGCTTTTCTAGCCAATGGAGATATCACGTTTTTATATTAAAAAAACTTTCTACGATTTTGAGATTTCATCTAGTTGTCGTACTTATAATAACTTAATTAGCATTAATTAATTGTGCCGACGCGTGTTTGCGAAGTCGATCGGTTCTTATAATGTTGTATTTCGTTGCTTTCTTTTTAATTTAATAATGATAAGTGAATCCATTAGGCGTCCTATCATTCATGAAGAATTTGATGTGAAAAGAATACCCCTTGTTGCCGAAGAAGCGAATGCTGAAGACTCGGTGCATAGAGAATGCGATTTGTTCGCCGAATGGGACGAGATCGGCTCTTTCGACGCTTGTACAATTTGATCCTCGTTTTCCTTCCGTATTGCTGCATGGTAAATTTTTTTCTAAATAATAAATCACAGTTTTAATATGTAATTGATGGTTGTTGTTGACTTTTCTTCACTCTTTGTGGAATATTTACTGAAATATGATAATAATGGTAATAAAGAATTTTGTATTTATGAACGATTACTTTTTTTCTAAGTGCTTTGGAATCAATGAAAAACCTTTCCAATTTTACCTTTCTAAAAAAATTATTACAACGTAACATTACAGTTATTCACGTTCATTTTAAAGCTTTCAATATGACAGTGACGAACTTTAGTATTATACAAATGTAGAGATTTCTGGAACAACTACATCTCTACAAAAACACTGTTGTGCCGCCATATTAGTCAAAAAGTGGTCCACAGTGGGAAAGTCCACAGCGGGAAACATTTATAACTGGATACTTCTTTGATATAGACAATACCTATTCAAATAAATGCTTGTTATAGTTGGAATATCTAGCCCGTATTTCTGTAGTCCACGTTGTTGAGCAAAAATCTCAATAATTACTGCCATCAAGTCGGTGACAAAAAACACAAAAAATGTCGCAGTAAATTAAACAGTAGTATAATAACAGGGTGTATTCGTAGATCTTTTGTTACAAACCGGAAGTGATCCCATTGATTTCGCTAGAAGAAATACAGATTTTCTTGTTTTACTTCCTTGCATCGTTCGAATGCCTGGTTTATGCGTGAAAGGCGATTATTTTAGGATCTTTTCTTTACACAACGCGACTTCATGCATCACAATGTGAGGATCCCAGTTCCAGCATTTCTCTCATTCGATTAGCTTCCTTACATCTGATCATTCTCGACGATTATCAGATTTTGTTCGTAGTTTCAGTTTCTGCTGGAGAATTGCGGACTTCTGGCTATCGTTAAATTCCGGTCGAGTCGATTTCACCTCGAATTCTGGGAATTCCATGCTAATGCTTTTCTCAAAATCTTCGTTACAGTGAGCTATCGTTTTTCGTGGATTCGACCAGCTGGTCATAGAAAGTCTGGCATCAACTTCTAGAACTAGGAGGGATGAGAAGTCTGGTGGGCAGAAGTCGAGATGGAACCGAGGCCTCGCTGTGATGAGCGTATCACTAATGCCACGTTAGTCACTATAATGATTTTGTTTGATTTTGAATGAAATGACGTTGAGACAAAGATTGTTTATTTGGTCTGTGAAACAGATTCCTTACAAATGCCCCAATTATTTTCTAGCATATTCTTAAAAATTTTCCTGCGAAAGTGATGTCAACAAAAGCCATCTCTCTCGATGGGAAGGCATTGTCCGTTTTGAAGCGGTGCTCTTCTTATTTTATGGCTGGCGAATTCGGGACGCGTGTTAATCAGTGAATATTTATAATGACTGACTGTAAATTTATCAAAATACTTCTAGCCAACAAAGAACATCACTTTTATAACCTGTCCTCTCGTTACTTATCGATTGACTCAAGCCAGTAATTTCTCCACTTGTCCATGTCGAGTACGAAAGTAACTCGAGGGGATGAGCTACTTCGAAACCGAACGGCCGAGAACACAATAACTAATATAATATACCATTTAGTAGTCGTAGTTGTATTGGCCTCTTGCAGAAAGAGAATATTTTAGTGACTCTATGAAACGACCAGCACATTAATTTTTAACGGTAAATCTAAATGAAAGAAGAGTCAAATTGGAAGCATTTCTACTGGTCGTCAACACATATAACCTCGCATGCAACATTGCACCTTATACAGAAGTTCTTTCGCTTTCAGAAATGATAATTATATTAAACTCTTAAATACGGCGCATATAGCGAAGCGGTTAGGGCTACCCTGCAATAGACAATGGAGCGATCGTAGGTTCGGTCACGTAACCAGTGCTTACCAGGTCTTCCATACGACTGGGGTCAGTAAATTGCTACCAGAATTGTGTAGGATGATAAAAAAATTAACTTGATACATCGCTACGCCACCGAATGTTTTTGTACACGCCACATATGCATATAGCATCTCTACGACTTGATAAATAGTGAATTCATCGCTCATCCTCAGGGTTGATTAACGTGGACCACTTCATCCTTTAACCACTTTAACACTTAAGCTATTACCGTTACTCTACTGTACTGAACGTATTCACTTCGAAGTTGTGCAAGTCTCTACGAACGATCTTCTTCATCTCTGCAAGCTGTCGTTAAGTTGATCATTCAGTTGATCAATGATAGTGACTCGTATAGCAACTGGACAGAGCAGCGACCATTAGGATTGGTTTTATTTTTTCTACGCCAGACAAAGGCGATGCTTTTCGTTTCGGCACTAGAATAAACTGCATAACTGTTATTACAGATGCCGGCGCTTTCTTTGCATAAGTCGTTTGGCAAAGTTAATTTCTTTATTTCTCATATTTCTCTGGATAACCTCTAAATACACATCATCAAATATTAACTTCATATTTTACGATTTTTTCAAATTTCAACACTCTGTGGGATTTCGGGCGATCGTTAGTAAATAATTGCATAGACAAGTAGGTATATCAGCTATTATATGAACGATATGAATAAGTGAATAATCAGGCGACTAGGTGAAGCAAATTCTAGCTCTATCTGTTAGAGAAGAAAAATTTTGCAACAACTTTCGATTTATATAGATGGATTCCCGAACTACGAGCCCAAAATCATGGTGATTTTCTAACAACCTGACATAATTCAGCACCACCTGTGATTTAGTTTTAAACTGTGATTTATTTTTTTCATAGGAGCGTAAATGCACTAAATGCAAAGAAATAGTTCTTCAGAATTTCTAAGTTCGTTTCCTTGTTGGCTTTAATGATGAATAAGGTGGCGACTTCACTCAAATTCTCACGGTCGTTCACGTCTTTTGTCATTCAAATATTTTAAGAGAAACGATGCGTTACAAGTGTTCGACTTGTCAAGCCATCGGCTTTCATATGATGTTTGATCAATTTACGTCAGTCTCTAGGTCCTGTAATCTTTATACTGTGCTTTAAAAAAAATACAATGAATGTTCTTGTTATAGTTGATGGTCGTCAAACACACATAGTAAGCATGCTGACGTAAAAAATATGGCATATTTTAGTATTCAGTTTCTTTAGATTTCGGTTTTAATAATCAATGGCTTGATTGATTTAGAAAGATTGCATGTTGTTATTACAAGAATTTATTATGGCTAAAGTTTAATTGTCATCGCAATCTTCAGAACTGTGATCATTCGAATCAAATGTCAGCAGTAGGTATTTTTTTTCATTAGTTACTAATACCGACTAAACCTGGAAATCTTTAGAGTAATTTCAATAGATTTTCTGCCAACGTAAGAAGCTGACGGCTAACAAAATAGAAAAACAGCTTCTTTTGAAAAGACAGTTTATTCCATTACTTTATCCTATACTTTAGTAAAAAATGAAGAAAAAAATTATTGAAACATTTTAAAACACGATAAAAAAGCACCGCAGATAATGTCACGAATAGATAGGTATGCATGGTGATCGAAAAGATATGACCATTCTTTTCTACGAATTTTAGCAAAAAAAACCTGATAATGCGCCTTTAATTTGTTTTCAGGAATCATATTGGAACGGAGACAAACAAATTAATGTTAGAATACGCTTTTACAAGGCTTTTGTAGCGTCTTTAACACATAGGCGACGACAGTTTGATAGTAGCCATCCTTTGCCAGTAGCAAATTGCTACCAGGCTTGTTGTATGGGCATCTGTGTATTCGGTTGACCAACACAGTCGCTTTATAAAACAAAAATGCTTTCAATGATTTTTACAATTCCACACCTGATGGTATCGAACTATGCCGCATATCCATGAGGAACGCCGAATCAATACATTGATTTCTTCATAAACAGGTTTAAAAATCTGAGAAGTCTCAAAAGCTTCTCCAAGATAGCTGTTTCGTCAAATGTTGTAGGCAACAATTCAGCCAATATCGACGATATCTCAGCATCCTCATATATCAATAAAATTGAAATCGTGCAGTTTTGGCGTGAAATAGCCTGCTTTTTTGAGAACATTTCATCTTCTCTCCTCAATGCTATGTTGTGTGAACCATACGATTCCGAAGGAGCCTTGCAGCGTTTGCGTAAGTAATTAGACGATCTTTTCAGAGAAAAATACAGGCCTTGATTCTCAGCCCATCTGATAAGCTGAGCACTAAACAGACGACGAAATTGATATTCGATTGGTTATTAATCTTATTTACACGATCCAACATCCCATATGTATCACATTTGTGCGGCTCTCGAATTTCTTGCATTCGATTCGTTTCTTGGTATCATTAATGAACATTTTGGATTTTCGCACGTAGATTCGGCTGCTCCTAGAGAATTTTTGATCTTCTTTATAAACATCGTTGAATTCTCGTCGATTCGATTCTCCCATCAAATCCTTCAATAAGTTTCCATTTCTTCAACACAGGCAGTCGCCAGTTTGTGTTGTTGGAGGGACGGATCTAGCGGGTACCAGATTACTCTGGTACTAATTTCCAGACACTGGAGGAAAGGAAAGCTTGATGATTTCTGTCGATCTTTGTGTTGTGACCTGCCATCGGATTGATAAGTATCACTACCACTAACTGTGAGCATGTTTTACACCTCATCGAAAGACATTGTGCTAATTGTTCAATCTTTTGTAACGTAAACTGAAATCTTACTAGATAGCACAAGATCTCATCCACTACAGTATTCTTTTTCCCAGCCATACCTCATGTATAGAAACAAAGTTTTTTTAAATAACCCTTCAATCGCGGGTTCAAAGTTTACATCGCCCCAAGTTTTGCAAATATCTCAGCAACAAAAGTTTTTTTTTTTCGAATTTCGTGACTTTTTCAATTTCTCGCAGATTTCTAAATTCAGATATAGGTATCTTCTAACTATAGTAATAAGAACTTATCAAACATCCGACTGCAATGAACAAACGCTCTTATTCACCACTAAGGAGAGATACATATCGTATTTTTCAGTAGAAACCATTACGTAAACATTTTGCCACCCGAATAGGAGTTTGACCGATGTAACAAAGACTGAACACTCGTCATTTATCAACTTTTTTTATTATTAACAACCTAATTCTAATCAATTCTGAATTAGATAGTTAATAACAAAAAGTTGATAACATCGTAAATTAAATGCAGCTTCAGCTTAACTAGAGTTTAAGGCTGATTTGTGCATCCCACATTATTCCGTAGATGGGTGATTACTGATGTCAATAATAGAAATAAAATATCCTGAGAGAAATGCAAGGCAGAGGGCATCGACGTTGTGGTGGATAACTCGTGACATCTAGGAAAGGGCAACCACAAGTATATCTCAGCATCATAGCACTCATAATTTCTTTCACTAGAAGATTTTTATCAAATTTTTCCATAAAATACTACACCAATGAAATACTTCAACACCTTTTATTAACGTAAGCATGTACGATATAAAAAAGACTAGTCAAGAGCGAGGTTCGACAATACGGCATAAGAATTCAAAGCACACAGATTAAATCCCAGTTACGATGTAAGTATGTAAGGGATGAAGGATAAAGCGGTTGGCGTTGATCAATCCCTAAAGAATGCGCCATGCATTCGACTTCATCGGGCATCGTATAGCTGATTGAATGCACATTAGAGATGTAGGTATGTACAGGATAAAAACGACTATTCAAGGGCTATATTCGCTAACACTTTGAAAACATTCTATGCACACAGCTTAATTCTGAGTTATGATGTTAAGTCCTAATTAATGTTTTCCTAAACGAATACCACGGCGGCAAATTCTAGCCAGTATCGCTTTCAAGTGTCTCAATATGGAATAAAACTACTGCAGTGCTCGCTGCCTATTAATAATACGGACAGCATCCTTGCAGGACAGGCGCTATGGATTCATTGTCAGAGTCTTCAGTGCTGCTCGATTTTTCGGAACATGAATGATACGCCAACCAGATCCTGACGACGATCATCCATGGACATTCTACAATAAGTGTAATTACTTTAAAATGTAGACTTTTGCACAAACATTGAACTAATACATCATCAATATCAACAAATATTCAATTACAGCATAAGAAATGTGGATTGACGTCAATAATACCATCTACAAAAAAGAATAGTGAACATAAAACGATAACAGAAGAATGCAGTGATTGAAGAGAAAGAAACAACATTCATACGAGGGTAGATCGGTATATAACATTTATAGTAGATCCTGAGAACATTATGGAACCCAAATCGACATATTTAGTGAATAACAGGTAACTAAGAGATCAGAGATAGTTAACTATGAAAGAAGTAAGAAAATAAAGGTATCAAATTGACGTCATCTATAAAGTAAAGTAAAGTAGTTGGCGTTGATCAATCCCTAAGGGATACGCCATGCATTCGACTTCATTAGAAATCGTAGAGGTGATTGAATGCATACGTGGCCTATACAATGACTTGCGAGATCAGCCGATCTGTCAAGTCGGTGTTTTCATCCTCGCGGACAATTCTAGTAGCAATTTGTCGACCCAGGGGTGATGGAACGGTTGGTAAGCCCTTGGAGCTGGATCGAACCAGTGGGTATTTCAGAGCACCTCAAACCTCTGCGCTACACGCGCACCTTGACGTCATCTATGGAATTTCAAAATTAACACGCGATGCATTGCATTGTGTCCAGCGCATTGCAATCGCACTCGAGGTCGGGCCAGCAAAAGGCGCAGCAAAAAAATGCGCAAAAAAAAGTGGGAAGAAAATTATAGTAACTCGTACGGTCTCCTGTGCACACACATCCAGTTCACTTATAACTTTCTGGTCGCGAATACGTTAGTACAGTTTTCTTCTGGAGTGCTATTTTCCATTCCATTCCATTCCATTCCATTCCATTTTTACATACCATTTTGTTGCATTCCACTCGCTTCCGATTACCGTATATTGACTGATTGACAGGAATCGATAAACTTGAGTCCAAGCCAATTTCTCTTCTGTTACATATGTTACAGCATAGTGTGTTTTCTTTAAAATTTCTATTCAAACTACAAATGTATAATATAGATAAAAATAAGTTAAAAGTGTGATGCATTGGACGTGGTCAATGCTGAAACGGCAATGCCTCTATGCACTTTCTTAAGAATTGTAGAGATGGCTGAATGCATATTTCGCATATACAGGGGCAAATCAACGCACAAGTTACTGTCCTCCCAAAAACACTGATAACATCTTGCCAATCCCGAAGAGATAGATGTTCGTTAGCCCAGGACGTGGGACAAAAGGCTGACGCTCGGGCTATTGCAGTGGACCGTAAACCACTGCATTTCACACCACAAATAGATCTGACGAAACTTAGATGGTAACCCATTTACATCTGAACTTACCTCCGAACGCCTGCCTGTAAACGGATTCTTGAGCTTGTGCGAGCATAATGTTTGACAATATTTCTAGAGTGTGCGGTAGAAGATCGTTTGTATAGCTGTTCATATGTCGTGATTCTTGTATGAGAATTCGTAGATGAATGAATGTTCCTAAACATACCATTTTTGATGTAATCTTTCACGGTTTTTGTTGATTAACCTATTGTGCTGACAATATACTGTATGAACCATCCCACCTGACTGTCATATTAAAAAAAAATTACCTGCTGCTTGTTGAAAGAACTTAGTTGCGGCTCTCATTTCACTATGGTTAACAACTTTCTGTGATATGGCTATTTGTGAAAGCAAAGCACCGTAGTTGAACAGTACCGATTGTCTCTCAAATAGAATAGAAGGCGTAGTTTATGAAACACCTATGGTGCAAAGATAAGCAAGTCGACCTGGGTGGTTTTCCGAACAAAGAGCCCACCTCGTACGTGTATCTCGTTCTTTAAATATTCTTTAAATATATATATAAATATATATGTATATATATAAAAAAATACGAAATAGAAGTCATAAAAAGAAGGGCAACATCTGTCACTCTCGGGTATCTTAAAGAAACCACTAAGGAACTAAAAAACAAACTCCACTTATGCAGAGAAGACGAGCTTACCAATCAACAACCTGGAAACTGCGCACAATTCACAAAGCCCATGAAGGATATCTTCTGAAAATGGATCGGCACACGTATTATCTAGCCGGATGCCCAGTACAGGCCTTCGAAAACTCTCCTATCTTCGATACCATGGAGAATACATACCGAAAGGAAAGTATGGGACGGTCATAAAATGGTAGATGAAGAAGAATACTAGTGTGGTGCCCTAATTCAATCATCCTATAAAACGGTCATGTACAAAATGGGCAGACATTATTTTATCTCCTAACTAACTGCACTTTCAGCTACAAACGATTTGTGGATTACGGAATAGAATTCAAGAACATAATATTGCACGAATAAGACCAGAACACACAACACGCGCGAAAAATACATAAACGTAATATGTGCTGGGACCCACACTACTTTTGAAGACGAGCCAGCTAATAAAACAAGTATTTTGTGTTCTTAAGAGAAATACAAGTACAGTACTTACTCGAAGTTCTCCTTCGATTGATCCTCGTTGTCACCAATAGCGTAATATAGCTGCTCACGAGAACAGCATTGCGCCCAAAAAGCGTATGCGACGCAGTTCCTGAAGCTGTTTTCCAAATAAGTACAAGAATTTGTATTCAAAGAAATAAATAAGTCTACAAAATTCATTGATCGAATAATGAATTTGATTAGTACAAACCTCATCCATGTTTAACTGGACGGGATGAGAATTTGTCTTGAGTCGAGGTATGCCTTGGCTGGAATAATGGTAAAATGCGATGCTACTGACAACAACAAAATGATAAGTATGCTTGTACTCGATTTTCATTCAACCTCGGTATGGGTAGTCAAAATCTTAGCTTTGCGATAAGCATAATATTGATGATTGAGTTGACAACAACCTATTGTGGCAACACTACTATCTTAAGACATGTAATGATACACAAGTCGAGGTCAGTGGAGCGGAGTCATGCGTTGAAGTGACCAGGAATCTTCGGAGTTGGATAATCTATAATGAATCCTCTCAGAAATTTCCCACCCTACTCGACTTGTTTTGATGTGACTAGGAAAAAACGCATTGCATGAAATAGAAGCTATGAGGATTCAATTCACATCATTGCAACTCTGAAGGTAGCGATTTTACCGAAGTGTCAGCCACAATATAGTTTTATTATCAATCTCATGCACGCTTAAATATATTGAATGGATAAATAATACATTAAGCAATGACCAAGACGAAAGTACTGTAGAGACTGATATACTAAAAACATTAGGAAAATATAGAGCCAGATATAATTGAACAGCCCGAGAGGTTATGTAATTTTCCACAGTAACACACTACGCGTTAACAAAAGCTGGCACCGGCTTCACTCACATTGAAGAAAAATTTTCGATAAAAAGTATTAGAAAACATAATAGTACTCAACGAAAACTAACATCTTAATGTGTCCTAGTTGCCATAACAAGGGATATTGCAGTTTATCCCAAAAAGATTAAAAAACAAACAAACAAAATTAGATTGGGGAATTCAAAATCAGGAAGCAGTGATGCTTTACGAACGGCGATATTTCCAAAGGAAATTCACTACAATTCGTTAAACACAGCGAGATAAGGATTAGACCAAAGAAAGTACTTCTCAAAATTTGACATTTATACCATATTTAACACAATGAAAAAAATTATTGTGACGTAGGCCGCGTTGTCAACTACGGAAAGAATACGATAACGACCTTTAAACATTGAATACGACGCCTAATTTTAAATTAACAACCAACTTTTTCTTTTTTAAAACAAGTGATTATTCTATGATAACTAGAGAACTTCAAAGGTTGTAAGCATGACGTAGTCATAGAAAAGACTATTCTCTATCGGATAATTTCCAAGAGTTTTATAAATAAAGAAGTGCAATAAAATAAAAATTCATATGGTGCAAACGTGCTGATTTCCTTGGAAATCTTCTAAATAATTTACATTGAGTAGGTTTCTGTATTTTTCATATCCTCGTTTATCAAGCAATAAATATGGTTGATTAGAAAGTTTAAAAATGACTGTTTAAACTTGTTCTTAAACGATCGGACCTTTAAATTATTCGCCTCCGAGCAACTCTAAGTGCAGAAGAGAACCTAGCAGAATAGAAACTGAGAGAAAAAGACACATTGAGAAAGGGGTCACTTTTATTTTTCTTAAACATTTTTCCTAATGATCTGATGCCAAAATAAGTGTTTCACGCGTAATCCATCGAATTATTGTATCTTTGGAAACATCGTGGCGCGTGTAGCGCAGTGGTTAGAGGTTCCCCTGCATTACACACTGGATGGATCGTAGGTTCGCCTAGCAACCCAGAGTCACCAAGCCTACCATCACCTCTGGGTCAACAAGTTAGTGTTAGAATTGTCTGCGAGGATGAAAACCCCTACTTGACACATCAGCTGGCCCCCGAAAGTCATTTTTTAGGCTAAATATACATTCAATCACCTCAACGATGTCTAATAAAGTCGAATGCACGGCGCATACCTCAGGGATTGATCAACGCCAACCACTTTATCCTTCATCCTTTTATCCTTGGAAACATTATCGATAAATGTCTCATTGCGTATTGCCACGTCATATGTCTTATAGGGATTCCAGTTAGAAAGGTCGAACTTGTTCTCAGATTAGGTAGAATTAGTGGGCGAGAACCACCAAGACGTGTATTGCATTTCGATCACGAGGGTTCTACCAGCCATAAAGAGGTAAATATTTAACGGACGTTAACTGAATAAGGTCAAAAAAACACTTTTGTTTCACTTTTGCAAAACCGTAAAATTAAGACAGTCTTATAGGATTATAATAGTATGACACATTTATAATAATAATAATTATAATAAACTTCTTTAAGCACTGACCGTTTGAAATCTGATTTTCATTTCATCTTGACAGAAATAATCACTGTTTTTTGTATTAATGAGCTAGCACGAGGTCACTTTAAGATGTTATTGGATATTCGTCTTCCTCAGAGCCACGATGATTCGAGTCGAGTGCTCACATGTATTTGATTCTCTCAATGTGGGTCATCCTTGGTGCTTCGCGTTGAATCCACTATAATGGAATACTGTACGATCTAAGTAGGTGCCTTATTATATGGGAAGGTTGTTTACTAGTTCTCCACTGGTAACGACAAATCCAGATAATCAATATTGCATTAAACGGGCGCTTTTATTACTTGCATTACTTCTTTAGATAGCATATAGCGAGACAATATCATAAGCTTTCTGAAGAAAAACAAATCGTTATCAGTCGGTAATCAGTCGAGAACCGTCCTATATAAAGAGCACTGCCGAATGAGTTTACTTCATCCGAGCGGTGCTTCACTGCAATGGATTCAAAGGGAGACGTTGGTCACATTGAACATTTTGTAACAACACTGTGTAAGCTTAATAATTTAAACAAAGGATGAAAAGCGTTTGACTGAATAGATCGCTTTCCAGTCAGACTTTCCATACTCTCAAAAGGGTGAACAAGTTGAAATGTAGCAAGTGTTAAATAATTAATGTTAAGCAACCTCGTGCCTTCTCAAGAAAAGCCGCTAACATATTCAGTACTGAATGGATATTATATAGTTAGCCATGGGAAATGGGTTTCTACTGAAGTACAACGTGAATGCAACTAAAATCTCCCTTGCTGATTATTTTTTTAATGAGTATTCTGTGACGATATTTATAGCAAGGTTTCTAAATTTTTTCAAGAAAAGCGGGCAGAATGAAACGTTGCGAAGAAATAAATCCTTTGATAGCAAATCTCATCCCACTACCATTTTTTGGCTAATTTTTAACGTGAAGGTTTCACTGTTGACCACCATCTCATGTTAATTTGTGGACGACGGAAACTCTACATGATTCGTCATGTTACCGCCACTACGAATATGTGCACTAGAAGGAAAAATCGTTTTCCTAATTGCTTGTACTTGGTCGCATTGTAACGTCTTCACATGGCTTCCCAATATTGAGGGAGAACATTCCGAGTCAACTAGATCCGTTAGAACTTTATTCAAGCAAGTTTCAACGCGTTGTTATTAGAATGAATTAGTAGCAAAGATTACAATCTGACTTATTTTAGAGTTCTATCTATAATCGGATACGTTTTTCTCGTATTTGATAAGGAGAGCTCAGTAAAGCATCTTTTGAACGAATGTTACAAAGAAAATGATCGTTAAGCTTCTTAAAATTCCTTTGCACTACAGTAGACATCTTCTCAACTGAAATATTTGTTTATTAGAAAAGTAGTCTTAGAACTGTATTTTTAAGAAACTTTAACACTTCTGCATTTCAAGTGTGGGTATAATGCCGCCAAAAAAGGCTCCTATTATGCAATTTGCATTTGGTCAAGGAAAGGCTAGCAATCCCTTTATGCAATATTAGGTAAAATGGTTTCGTAGTGTTTGTCGTCGAAGGTGGTCATCTAAAGACATTAACTCAAGCGGATTTCAGCAAAAAGATTCGATGATGCAAAAGAACTGGATGGAAGCAAAACAACAGTTCCAGATTACCTCACCTAAACGGCAAATTCGAAGAACCACCAGGGCAAAGTAGCTGCTCTGTAAACAACGAGAATTGCAAAAGGTTCGTCATTATGAAATTCATACCTGTTTCCTCTTCATTGTGAAAAACTATGAGCCGTAAAGTTTGAAGAGAAGTGAGTTCAGCACCACAAATGAAAAAATTCCGCGCAGTGGCTATGGTCGCTGGACGCCATCATTTTTCAAACCATTACAATCAAGTGATCCGCAAAAATCCCCAGCGTCTTCTAATTCTAATACCATCATTGATCAGTTGATTCAGTCGTGCGACAATATTTTCGCTACATATTCTATGACGAAAAAACCATTTCAAAGTGTATAGGAAATTGAATATAAAACGTGACTTTAGCAGCACACCCAGCGACTTGCTTCGAATACTGGAATTAATTTTTCTCAAGCATCTCGACAACTACCTTCTGAAGAAAAACCAAAAAGCAATCCGCTTTCGGAATTGCATTCAGATGACTGGAGATCTCTTAAAGCTTGAAATCTCCTTAGCGTGATGGATCATATAAATCTTTATTTAGTTACTATAGATGTGTAGTTGCAAGAATTTTTACTGTGGCTAATAAAGCCTGTCTTACATCGACCTTTGTGCACATGAAACTGAAATTTAAAACAGTTTTTTCTTTCGAACAACTTGGAACATGCATCGAAAGCTTTTTTCCTCGAAATGACGTTTGTCTTTTAATATTGGCTAAACATCAAAGATTCATTAAGGGTGTATACTTAAGTGTCACCCGGATACTCAACCTGCTCAACTACTACCTCTTAGTGTCTTCCCCGACAATGAGAAACAAGCCGGTCAAAGTAATACCTAGCTCTTTGGTCGAGATACATTTCATTTCTAATCCAAATGTAGGTGTCGATTCCTGGAACACCGTGTATCTTGACGATGTTCCATGCACGACCAGATCAGGTTGCTTCTTTTAATTTTACTTCATCTTACTTGTATACTACATTTATAGAGAATACTTAAGGACTTTCATAAAAGATTAAATGTTTGATAATTTTAATAATAAATAATTTTATAATTTTTAAATAAGTTTTTATATATGTTTGTAATCGTTATGTTATTCTAATTCTACTGCAATTCACTTTTCTGTCAAAGTTTTTACTTCAAACTTGTCAAATTAATTAATTTCTGAAATTTAATACTTTTATTGTATCTCTTCGACATAAAACATCTGCAAGCATAACGCAGTGAATACGCGATCAGTAGACGAATTGGATGGAAAAAGGCATTATCACACTACTAAAAAAGACTTGATGATTTCATATTAATCGTTGGAGCATTTGAGCTTTGTAGGAAAACTCCAAGCTCCTGCGATGTGCTTTCGGTGGTGGTTATACTAAGCCAATGCGAAGGAAGGAACAGCTACAATTCCAGCTGTGTAGAAAGCGATTTCATCATAAACTTCGGTTTTTATTAGATGACCATACATTTTTCACGAGTAAATATGCGATCAATGTGAAGGTAAAATTTGTTCCCCACAAAATGCAACGTACTTTTCCCTAAGGTAAACTGTCTGCAGGTTTGTCGTCTTTATGAGCGTCAGATGAAAAACGCAGTAGACATAGATTAAGTTATAAAAGATAATGTTGTTATAAAGGAATTGTTTGGCAATATTTCATACTAATATGCATCAGATGAAGTCTACAGCACTGCTGTCACTTTTGTTGGAATCGTTTACGCTATCGTATGAGCTCAAAACGCAGTGGTCACTGCCCACTTTTTCGAATGGGTGGCCGAACAAAGCAGTTTATTTGTTAGCCAGGTTATCTTTTTTGTCGTAGCCTTTATCGCACATTATTCTGCTTCCTTCTCATGACAACTGTGAAGCGTCAAGAGATTATACCGGATCCAATCATCATTACGGTAGTCCGTAACCAAACGCTCCTCGCTTTAGGCTCACGTTGTACTAATTCAAACTATTTGTAATCTACCGTACTGCTATGTTTATCTAAATTTTCATACCTGGGGTCTGTGAAAATTTGATGGTTAAATTTATTTTTAACAGGTTTTTACTCTCTTTTTCAGCGAATACCGTTTCAACAGATAGTATCGTGAATTAATCACCTTCTTTAAAAGTTGCTTTAATCAGAATCAACTTCTTTTGTTTTATTTACTGGCTGTTTTGAACCAGTACTTCTACTCATTGTTTCCGTTTTCCAAGTGAAATTTTCATTTTTCAAGAAGCATAGATGTTTGACTGATAGCTGTAGCGTTGACAGCAACATCGCCTATGCAAGAACAGCTCTTCAGTACTTACGACAATGTGTGTTGCATCAGTGCATACTTTTTCTGGCTAATTCTATCACATATCTAGACCTAGTAACATAAATCTCAAATCTTCCTTTTTTCTCAATTTATTCAACTGTCGATATCTAAAGTCCTACATCTATTTCAAAATAACTTTTTGCTATCAACAAACCAAAAGTCTGAGTGACTCTAATTAGGCGCCGTCGACTATGTGTTAAGGGTGAACCTACCAAAGCAGACTTCGCACACATTGTATTACCTGTATTGCCGTTGATCGTCGAGTGACTCGAGCGGGCGTCAGTAGTGTCTCCATTTGTCCCTGTCGTGCGCAAGGACGGGACAATGGGTTCCGCTTGCTTTAGGGACTATCATAGTATCATATCATTCTTACAGTGTTTTGAAGAAGAATTGTGAACATGGAGTCGATCGTCCTGCTGCGCGCTTGACATTCCGAGGGATCCAGTCGAAGACAGCTCTTGTCCATCGGTTGTCATTTATTTGTATCACCACGGCCCACCTGATTTTGATATTTTGACGTATGCAACGGCGTCTCGAGTTTTCGATTGTTGACATAGGTTCGAGTCTCGTTCCTACTCACCTTTCTTGCCTGATACCAGTTATTCATACCACTGTCCTCTCGAACGCGCATTTGGTAATGGTGAGTGTCCGGTTATACTGTACGCAGTGACCAGGTCTCTGACGCGTACGTCAAGATAGGAAGAGTCGTTGAGTCAAAAAGATGATCACAGAGTCAAGGGTTCTTCATCCTCCTCACTACATCCTCGATGCTCTTAAAAGCTCCCCATTTTGCTCGTTTTCTTTTGCTCAGTTCGGAAACTACGTCGTTCATTATGTTGACTTCTCGACCTAGGTACACATAACGAAAGCGTTAGAAGATATTTGTTCGGTTAAGCGTAAATGAAGCATTGGAAACCAATCCGTTTTTCATGAACATCATTTTCGTAAGATTTAGCCGCAGATCAATAATTCCACATATCTTCTCAAAGTGGGCAAGCATTCCTTCCGCATAATTGATGCTTGATGTTATAACGACGACATAATAAGCAAAGCGAAGTTAGTGTTGCTGCCGTCCATCAACTTTCACTCCGTCATTGTCTCATTATAATTTTCGCATAACGTCTTCGAGGGTCATTGTAAACAGTTTTGGTACATTGCTATGCTTTGTCAAACCACTCTCCTTACGTTAATTCTAATCTCGTTGCAGAATTGTGATATGACAGTCGTGAAGTCTTTATATAGCTCACGAAGGATCTTGATGTATTGAGCAGCGACATCCTGGTTTCCCAGAGCTTCTATCACCGCTTCTGTTTCAACAGAGTCAAAAGCTTTCTTCAAGTCGATGAAGGTGAGACAGAGCGGTCACTTATAGTCTCGTGATGCTTAAGTGGGTACCGTTATTGTGTGGATGTTGTCTTTCGTGTTAAATCCTTTTTGAAACTTTGGTTACTCACATGGGTGTGCCTAATCCAATGTTCTGTTAATCCTGTTGAGGCGAAACGTTCCTCAGATGTTCGGGTCTTATTCTCTATGAACCGGGTGTTGTTCGGCTCTTCAGAGATGAGACAGCAGTTAATTTTATATGTGCGGAGGAGGACGTGGCAGTCCAAGAGATTGTATTAGTAGTCGTGGATGATTTTCTCCATTGCCCTTCTTTAAGCTGTAAGTGTTCCGATTGAGCGTCAGAGTGCAATCATCATGGTTTTATAGTTGGTAAAGACCGGCGAGGGTTGGGAATGCTCTTCCTAACTTCAGCAACTTCTGCCATTACTGCAGCTGTTTTCTTTTTAAGATCTGTTTTTTTTGCCCTTCTTCACAGTTTTGCGAGTTTGGACGTAAGTTGACTATTTCCTGCGGCTCGAGCGATACCATGCTGGCTACTAACTCGAGTGTTTTCGGAGAATTACGTCTTTTAGTGATCTTAAAACACGGCTCTCACAGAACTGACGTAACGATCTTGAATAAGCCGGTTGTATTCTTCATCGATGATGTCGATAAGAGAATCTTTCCATAGGTCGACTAGTGATTTGAAGAAATCCTCATCAATAGTAGCTTTGGGATTTAGTTTTTTAAACACTACGGCTTTCTCTCCTTTCCGCAAAAAGAAGAATTTTGCGCGACGATGGTCTGTTCCCGTATAAAACTTTGGGACAACAACGACATTGGTTAGGCAAAACGTTCGCTTTACTCTGATGTGGTCTATTTTATTATGGTACTCTCCATTGGAAGATTCCACGTCCAGCGTATGTTCGTGCGATCTATCGCTTAAAAATTGTTTAATGTAGAGTGAAACCTGAAAATGATTTGGTATCTGTTTCTAAATATAAACTGTTGACTTTTTCTGATGAAGACATACTCAGTGATAGCCCTCCATTCTGAAGAAGTCTTTTCGAGGCTGTATAATCCTATGTTATCAAAAAGTTTTCCCATAGTGCTGAACTTCAGCGTTGAAATACATCAGAGACGTCTCTGTTCCATTACCAATTTTTCGGATATTATTGTTATTTATTAGGCATTATTATTGTTATTTCATTATTTTGAGTGTTTCTAAGGCGAGCAGAACCCATTGAGCCACTTCTGCGCGCGACAAGGACGGATGGAGACTACTGGCGCCCGCACGAGTCACTGGAAGATCAACAGGTGTACAGGTGATAAAGGTAATGTCAAAAAACGCAAAAAGCCGAATTCATTGCTGAGATAGAGATCCGTAGAGTATCCTACACCAAACTTTACAACTATACTTGAGAGCTTAATAAAAGAATATGGGATTCAGTCAGATAATAAAGTCAAACTGAAATGAGGTCATATTTATGCGTATATATATATATATATATATATATATAATGTCAACAGAAACAACATCACCAACGTCAATGGCAAAATGGTTGTCAGAAATTTCTTTTTCAATGAAAAGCATTATACCAGTTCCATAGAATGCATTAACATATTCCGTATTATCTGACCAACGGCTATGCAAAGCTCTTCCATGGTATACTCGACATGACGTTGATGGATGCAATTTTGATTCTCATCGTCAACGATAACAAACACAACAGCATCAGGCTATGAGTACAAAGTCGCATGAGTCGCATGTGGAGATAATTTAGTGAACACCACAAAAAATTCGACAAATATTTAGATGTTGCAGAAGTTTCCAGAAATTGCGATGACGAACAAGAAGCAACCACACCTAGTAACTAACCATGTCTCGTATATCGATTGTGCAATCATTTTTTAATCATTATTCGATATAGGGTTTTGTATTGTTCCATTATCATATCCAACTTCAACGTTTATGCATTTTGGTAACTGGAAATGTTGAGTAAAAATTTGTTCGAAATTTAAACATCTAAAAAGAATTTTTTAATCCTCACTGCGTGATCACCCATGTTTGATGTCATGTCTTCACTTCAATCTAAAATGAAGAAGACATGCTCGTAACAAAAATTAGTTAAAAGAATGCCATTGGTGTGGATGTACCTGAGCAAATTACAGCATTTAGCAGGTACAGTGCCGACAAGTCGACTAAGTCTCCCATACTTGCTCCTTCAGTGCGACCGCTGCGCGACCGCGTCGCATCACAGCCATTCCGAATAAAAATATAGCCGCAAAGCAGCATTTCCTTTGCGTGCGACTACAGACGTCACACTAAGCTCATTTTCATTGCGAGCATCAGCCTTCACTACGCTTGCTTATCACCTTTGCATTTATTTCCATGCTACTTTTTATGAACTGGTTGCCGTGTCTGTAACAGGTATCGCCTAATTTTATTGTTCTTCAATTCGCTAGCTTTTAAGGGTTTCAGCATGGCTGTGCACGATGAGAACCACTATAACAGCGCTATTTCACTGGAACGTCCACCCTATCTGAAATCATCCAACTTCGTGCTTTCTATGACTAAGCGAGAGGTTCTTTTTTTTTAATTTGATTTCTTTTCAAATCTTAGCTTTTCGACGCGTTCATATTTGTATTTTACTACGAGACCCCGGTTCTTAAAACAAAAGTATTGTGGGTGAGTTATATAATATGCTATTTTTTCTTATTAGCCGCGTACAATGAGTTCATTGGATGAACATGGAACTAGTTCTTCAAGTTTCTAAGAGTAGAAGTGTCGTTTTGTCCAATAATATTTTCCTTCCATAATGTTCATACATCCATTGCTTTTTTGGTTTTATCGGATTGGTAGGTTCATCACCACTTCTACTTGAGGTGAAATCTTGCATTCTACATAACCTGCTTACAATTTTCAATATATACAAATGCCCCGGTTCTCTTTCACAATATCTATCTTGCAGATATATGGCAGTAGAAATTTTCGCCGTCTTTTATGTCGATATCTCACACAAATTAACTTTTCAAGACTTGAGTATTTAACTGACGTTGTTCACTACAACGTGACCCTTGAAAAGTGGGAATCTGTAGTTGTCAAGAGAAATGGGCGGTGAGTGTCTTCACTATGATGTCGTTTAGGCTTTTATACAATGTTTGCACGTGACAGATATAGATGAATAAGTAAGTCATCAGAAACACGTTGCTTTAAGAAATACCAGTCAATATCTTTTTTATCGTTTTTCCTGTAAAGACATTCTCGATTTCATACTATTGTTTTTATTGAAATGTTTGTTTCAGGTGTTTCTTAGCTCTGGAGACTATTCTGGATTATTCTCATGGGTTGATATACTTTGTAACAGGGCAAAGATTATTAGATGACTCTATCATAATGAAGTTTCATGAGTTTT
>NW_028293855.1:0-24567 GCF_964341445.2 Mesoplodon mirus | reverse complement strand
CTCTCACCCAAGCGCAAACCGCCTCGGCCTCTCACCCAAGGGTAAACCGCCTCAGCCTCTTACTTAGGCGCAAACCGCCTCAGCCTCTTATCTAAGCGCATACCGCCTCAGCCTCTTACCTGAGCGCAAACCGCCCCAGCCTCTTACTTAGGCGCAAACCGCCTCAGCCTCTTATCTAAGCGCATACCGCCTCAGCCTCTTACCTGAGCGCAAACCGCCTCAGCCTCTTACCTAGGCGCAAACCGCCTCAGCCTCTTACCTAGGTGCAAACCGCTTCAGCCTCCTACCTAGGCGCAAACCGCCTCGGCCTCTCACCCAAGCGCAAACCGCCTCACCCTCTTACCTAAGCGCAAGCACCCTCAACCTCTTACCTAGGCGCAAACCGCCTCGGCCTCTCACCCAAGCGCAAACCGCCTCGGCCTCTCACCCAAGCGTAAACCGCCTCAGCCTCTTATCTAAGCGCATACCGCCTCAGCCTCTTACCTGAGCGCAAACCGCCTCAGCCTCTTACTTAGGCGCAAACCGCCTCAGCCTCTTACCTAGGCGCAAGCCGCCTCAGCCTCTTACCTAAGCGCAAACCGCCTCAGCCTCTTACTTAGGCGCAAACCGCCTCAGCCTCTTACCTAGGCGGAAGCCGCTTCAGCCTCTTACCTAGGCGCAAACCGCCTCGGCCTCTCACCCAAGCTCAAACCGCCTCGTCCTCTCACCCAAGCGCAAACAGCCTCAGCCTCTTACCTAGGCGCAAACCGCCTCAGCCTCTTACCTAAGCGCAAACGGCCTCAGCCGCTTACCTAGGCGCAAACCGCCTCAGCCTCTTACCTAAGCGCAAACCGCCTCAGCCTCTTACTTAGGCGCAAACCGCCTCAGCCTCTTATCTAAGCCCATACCGCCTCAGCCTCTTACCTAGGCGCAAACCGCCTCAGCCTCTTACCTGAGCGCAAACCTCCTCAGCCTCTACCTAGGCGCAAACCGCCTCAGCCTCTTACTTAGGCGCAAACCGCCTCAGCCTCTTACCTAAGCGCAAACCGCCTCAGCCTCTCACCCAAGCGCAAACCGCCTCGGCCTCTCACCCAAGCGCAAACCGCCATAGCCTCTTACCTAAGCGCAAACCGCCTCAGCCTCTTACTTAGGCGCAAACCGCATCAGCCTCTTACCTAAGCGCAAGCAGCCTCAACCTCTTACCTTGGCGCAAACCGCCTCGGCCTCTCACCCAAGCGCAAACCGCCTCGGCCTCTCACCCAAGGGTAAACCGCCTCAGCCTCTTACTTAGGCGCAAACCGCCTCAGCCTCTTATCTAAGCGCATACCGCCTCAGCCTCTTACCTGAGCGCAAACCGCCCCAGCCTCTTACTTAGGCGCAAACCGCCTCAGCCTCTTACCTAGGTGCAAACCGCTTCAGCCTCCTACCTAGGCGCAAACCGCCTCGGCCTCTCACCCAAGCGCAAACCGCCTCACCCTCTTACCTAAGCGCAAGCACCCTCAACCTCTTACCTAGGCGCAAACCGCCTCGGCCTCTCACCCAAGCGCAAACCGCCTCGGCCTCTCACCCAAGCGTAAACCGCCTCAGCCTCTTATCTAAGCGCATACCGCCTCAGCCTCTTACCTGAGCGCAAACCGCCTCAGCCTCTTACTTAGGCGCAAACCGCCTCAGCCTCTTACCTAGGCGCAAACCGCCTCAGCCTCTTACCTAGGTGCAAACCGCTTCAGCCTCCTAACTAGGCGCAAACCGCCTCGGCCTCTCACCCAAGCGCAAACCGCCTCACCCTCTTACCTAAGCGCAAGCAGCCTCAACCTCTTACCTTGGCGCAAACCGCCTCGGCCTCTCACCCAAGCGCAAACCGCCTCGGCCTCTCACCCAAGGGTAAACCGCCTCAGCCTCTTACTTAGGCGCAAACCGCCTCAGCCTCTTATCTAAGCGCATACCGCCTCAGCCTCTTACCTGAGCGCAAACCGCCTCAGCCTCTTACCTAGGCGCAAACCGCCTCAGCCTCTTACCTAGGTGCAAACCGCTTCAGCCTCCTACCTAGGCGCAAACCGCCTCGGCCTCTCACCCAAGCGCAAACCGCCTCACCCTCTTACCTAAGCGCAAGCACCCTCAACCTCTTACCTAGGCGCAAACCGCCTCGGCCTCTCACCCAAGCGCAAACCGCCTCGGCCTCTCACCCAAGCGTAAACCGCCTCAGCCTCTTATCTAAGCGCATACCGCCTCAGCCTCTTACCTGAGCGCAAACCGCCTCAGCCTCTTACTTAGGCGCAAACCGCCTCAGCCTCTTACCTAGGCGCAAACCGCCTCAGCCTCTTACCTAAGCGCAAACCGCCTCAGCCTCTTACTTAGGCGCAAACCGCCTCAGCCTCTTACCTAGGCGGAAGCCGCTTCAGCCTCTTACCTAGGCGCAAACCGCCTCGGCCTCTCACCCAAGCTCAAACCGCCTCGTCCTCTCACCCAAGCGCAAACAGCCTCAGCCTCTTACCTAGGCGCAAACCGCCTCAGCCTCTTACCTAAGCGCAAACGGCCTCAGCCGCTTACCTAGGCGCAAACCGCCTCAGCCTCTTACCTAAGCGCAAACCGCCTCAGCCTCTTACTTAGGCGCAAACCGCCTCAGCCTCTTATCTAAGCCCATACCGCCTCAGCCTCTTACCTAGGCGCAAACCGCCTCAGCCTCTTACCTGAGCGCAAACCGCCTCAGCCTCTTACCTAGGCGCAAACCGCCTCAGCCTCTTACCTAAGCGCAAACCGCCTCAGCCTCTTACTTAGCCGCAAACCGCCTCAGCCTCTTACCTAGGCGGAAGCCGCTTCAGCCTCTTACCTAGGCGCAAACCGCCTCGGCCTCTCACCCAAGCTCAAACCGCCTCGTCCTCTCACCCAAGCGCAAACAGCCTCAGCCTCTTACCTAGGCGCAAACCTCCTCAGCCTCTTACCTAAGCGCATACCGCCTCAGCCTCTTATCTAAGCGCAAACCGCTTCAGCCTCTTACCTAAGCGCAAACCGCCTCGGCCTCTCAACCAAGCGCAAACCGCCTCAGCCTCTTACCTAAGCGCAAACCGCCTCAGCCTCTTACTTAGGCGCAAACCGCCTCACCCTCTTACCTTAGCGCAAGCACCCTCAACCTCTTACCTAGGCGCAA
The DNA here is from genome assembly GCF_964341445.2 of Mesoplodon mirus. Lineage (NCBI taxonomy): Eukaryota > Metazoa > Chordata > Mammalia > Artiodactyla > Ziphiidae > Mesoplodon > Mesoplodon mirus. The sequence continues at coordinate 21,443 of NW_028293855.1, read as the reverse complement.
ACCGCCTCGGCCTCTCACCCAAGCGTAAACCGCCTCAGCCTCTTATATAAGCGCATACCGCCTCAGCCTCTTACCTGAGCGCAAACCGCCTCAGCCTCTTACTTAGGCGCAAACCGCCTCAGCCTCTTATCTAAGCGCATACCGCCTCAGCCTCTTACCTGAGCGCAAACCGCCTCAGCCTCTTACCTAAGCGCAAACGGCCTCAGCCTCTTACCTAGGCGCATACCGCCTCACCCTCTTACCTGAGCGCAAACCGCCTCAGCCTCTTACCTGAGCTCAAACCGCCTCAGCCTCTTACTTAGGCGCAAACCGCCTCAGCCTCTTACCTAAGCGCAAACCGCCTCGGCCTCTCAACCAAGCGCAAACCGCCTCAGCCTCTTTCCTACACATTGTGCGGATCTATTTCATTTCTTTCATTCGATTCATTTCCTGCTATTCAATGTTTGTGAAAATCTAGTAATATGATCCCCATGTTCGGCTCTATAATAGTTACATTACCCTTAGCATTACTTCGTTTCCAGAAGATGCGTTAGGAGAGCTCTACCCTCCTAAATCTCTTTGTAACTTTACACTTATGCTTGGCAATTCTTCAACAATTTTTAACTGCTTTGTCACTAATATATAGAGCCCTCTCGACTTCAGTTATAGCGCTACTCGACGAAAATTATGGGATTTTCAAATTCTAAGGTCCAATATCTTAGCTTCCATACCTAACGCATCCATTGTTTTTTGCTACCCTAGCACCAAGAAAAAGAAACCTGGCTTACTTGAGAACTGGTCGGCTAGATAACCTCGTAACTAAATGGCACAAGATCACATAAGGTGAACTCTTGGTTCACCGCATTACTCTATCGCTATCTATCTTCATTATATTGCTGTACTCCTATACTTTTTTAAACGCTAATTCTTTTCCTTTTTGAAATTACTTTGCCCAGAATTCATTCCATGTTCTTGTAAAGATTGTAAAGTAGTTAAGGTTAATAGAAAGCGTAAACGTCATATTTCGAGAACAGTTACGAAGAACTCTTAAACCTGGACAGGAACCTGCTGCTGCCAAATTTTATGGTGAATGTAAGTGAACATCTTTTAGAAAATAAGAAAAAGTATAATGATAAAGAATGTCAATTATTTCAACTTCACGGTTAGGTTGATTATGTTTGTTGCCTACAACTTGTTGTTATGTTAAATCTGGTTTCTGTTTGCTTTTTATTGTTTTCATTTTACTGTACAAAATGATGACTTCTTTTGACCTTTGTTAATCTTAGAGTTTTCATTTTGGCTATGAAATCAAGTTAGCATTGCTATATTACACATTAACGGCAAAATAAATTATATATGACTATTGTGTAATATATTATATTTATTATAAATGACTAGAATCTGCACATCTCTTCAAAAACGTGTCGATTTGTTCGTAGAAGTGCGCAGTTATATTCCTTGTTAAGTTCTTCTGCATGAATTCAAGATAAATATTTTATGGTAACTTTTATAACACATGCTTTTGAGTAGATTTCGTTTAAGGATTAAGAAGATTTCCCACGTAGTAAAATTTATTACGTAATTTAATTTCATGAAAAATCAAGAAGACCACGACAGTGAGTATTTCTTTATGCTTCCAATAGAAGAATATAGTACCGATCTCCATCTTTCCCGTTCATATCATACAAACATTCACGTATCCTGGAAACTGACAAATAGGGCGAGGATACGGTAACATAAAACATACGTGATACGCTTAATTTCCGTTTGCTGTTGCCTCTCACGAACGCCGAAATATTGCGTAATGCATATGTGAGCTCGCGTTATTCACACAAACCAATTCGACATCCTACATTATCGTAATTCTGTCTTTGCATCTCAGTGTTTCCGTGTAATTTATCAGGAATTTCTTCTTTTTGTATTCTACTTATCCTTTGTTTTTCTATATCTTTTTACTTGGTGTTTTATGAAACTCTCCAACTTTTGTGTATGCTTGGAAATCGGTCTCTCATAACAGCGGTGCTGTCAACCTTTAGTTTTTTTCCAGAATACATAAATCAGATTTCAGCATATATCTTATATTTTTAATATCTACAAATTCCATACAGCAGCGATGATTCATTTTAGACATGAAAACAATCAATTACTCGTTAAAAGTCGAACTTTTTAGGCTTGAATCGTATAGCTGGAGGACGACCTGCAGTTATGCTTCGATTGACTGTTGCGGAAAGTAATGGATCAGTATTCGACCGAGATATATTTTTACATTTGGGTCATTATTTTACAACTGTTTCATAATTTTTCAACCATTTATTTAATAGAGCGTGCTTACTTATAATGGATAGGATCTGCCGTATTTTTTTATTTAGATGTTTACGCATGAGCGTGTTTGCTTCCATACAAATTTCATTTTACATGTGCATTATCATCCTTGAGTTGTCGGTCGACTAATAGCAGAACTCACTGCCGACTTGGAAGAGACTAAACGGAAGACAAAAAGATACCCCTTTGATCCAAAGAGGCGGCTGCCTCAATCGCATCAAATGTCATCGCTGTTCAAGAACTTAAGAATTAAAGGGCTATCATCCGAACAATGAGCGATGAACTCTTTGATCACTGATGATAAAATTCCATCGACTAATGTCGACGTTGCTGATTTTTAAGTTCATCCATCCGTTAGCAAATTTGTCAACTCTTATGAAAGTTATCCTTCTTCTTTAAACAAACACGAGGTTGGTAAAATATTTTATTTATTGGGCTAACATTTCGGCCGTGTCGCCTTCTTCAGGGCCTGGAAAGGTCGACTGACAACGATCTACCAAGCCAACAACTTAAAGAGAGAAACTCAAAAACCAAGTTCCAACCGCATAAATAACATCAAATACCCACACTTCTCCGCTTCTGACCAACCCCTTGGTTGTGTCTGTAAAAGAGGAGTGAGGTATACTTCCTCCTAGAGTGCCCCCTTATCAGACTAGAAGATCAGTTTGATATACTGCGAGATCACGTGTGATTTGGACGCACTCTTCCCTGCGGTTCATGCTTGGGTTTAGTCCGTGTTAAAAAAAACTTTTTTAGTTTAAACTCAAAATTTCAACTCACGAAAATTCCTTATACAAATTTGTTACGAATGACTTCAATGCAGGGATGAGAACACCGCAAGAACGAGCACAGAGTCAGAAAATTTCGATCACAACGTCCCATTGGAAATGCCCATTATCTTGCAGAATTAGTCTCTGCGATTCGTCTTCACCTCTCTCATTGCGAAAATCCGTCACCGCTCAAGGTCGATGACTTTCCACCGTCATCATATCAACGCCTTCTCTGTTGGGATGATTCGCTTCAACGACAAAATCATAAAAATGTGTTATCACAATGTAGCCATATCCAACTATTACTAGCGCGAAAGCGAGATCAAGCGGTGGAAATACAATAAAATGCTCGTGAAAGGTCTTCGAACCTGTTTTGAACAACTTCTTATTCTAGTGATAACCTGTGAACTTGTATCAAACAATACTAAAGAGCTTGTGAAAAAAGAGATAATTTACGAACATAGTAGTCCGTTTTCTTCTCTACTCCATGAAGACGAGCGAGCTACAATTTTTGGGAATAAAATGGAATCGATAAAAGGCTGATTATATACAAATCTCTTCCGATCCACAATGCTTGCACCAAACCATAACAACCTCATAGGAAGAACACCAGAATACCGCCACCAATCCTTCCCGCAGCAATTCCATAGAAGATGGAAGCCTGGCACAGCTCCTTATTTATGTTTTCCTGTGTATATATTTATAGATACATTCTCCGTTGTCACATTTTATGTGTGAGAACAACAAAGGAATACTGTATATGGTGGAACTATTTCAAATTTATTTCATTGCTAAAAGTCATGCAATAGAATGCTAATCAAATTCAGCACGTCTTAAAGAAATTGGTAGTATATAAGAGCTGAGCAAATACCGTACAAATGAATGTTAGCATATAGGATCTCTGTATACTTGTTTGGACTGTTTTTAATCAACAGCTTTATTTGAGATTTCTTCCGTTTTATTCTAGATTTCTTTTTGTATTTAGCTTCATTCGCCCATTGTTAAAAGCAATGCTGCACCCATCCATGTTCCATTACCTTAGAAAATAAGCGATTACTTGAATTACTGGATCTTCCATTTTGATCAAGAGTTACGCGGGCACAACAATAATTACATTTGGTTGTTTATTGCTGATTAGGTTAATTATTTCTCTAGAGTCCCAACGTAGTCTTCCAGGACGTTTTCAACTTATCATAACAGGAATCAAGCAGCCTTTGTGGATCAGATGGAGGCTCACAGCTTTGCAATCAGGTTTCTTTGAATCATTGCGCAATTTCTAACATTAATTTACTCCTAGCTATAGATGAAATATAGATGTAGATGAAATTATCGATTTATCCAGCTAAGATAACTTTAGAAAATGAAAAAATTTGAAAATTAACCTCTCTGTACATCGCAGTTCGATAGCAACACCTTGAATTCAACCTAATGTCACCAAATTTAATTTCATAGTTATATGAGGGTGTTCCCCAACATTTTTTCTCTTTATAAGATTCCAAGAAGTGGCATAACGGAAGCATCGTTTAAAAACGGATCTGAAAAACCGTCTGATGTATGGTGCTGAAGACATCAGCAATCTTCTATCGATTGATGCCGCATTTTGGTATGTAAACCGAAGAAATACATATTCGAAGCTATTTTTTATGGAAAAATAGCGCTATAACGTGATGCATCACCAAGCGTAATGTGCATGTTGCAGCAGGCAGTGCCAACTGATTTTCCAAAACTGAAGTTGCACAAGTGAAGGTCAAGAAGGTGGCCTTATTGTCAACATAAAGCGCACCCTTTCAGATTCCTTCAACCATATGACCCACAAAATATATTTCACTTACTTATGGTTAGAATTTGGTAACTACATTTTCGCCAAGGTCACTGCTGTTTCACTACGTCAGATTGTGAAAACAATTAAACACTTAAGTTCACATGCCAATCACTATGTCGTGTCAATGATATGACTATGATAATAGCCAGTGGTTACAACGAAGAATGGATCGACTATAAAGTGCTCTTCCGACTTGAATTTTTGTACAAACAGCAGCATACAGTACGTTAGATTTGGGGAAATTCTGTGCTGACAGATGAAGTTACACGTTTCTCGACTCTGTATATCTAAATGAAACAAATAGAGCGAACCAAGAGATTCTTCTCTTCTATATATTCATGATCGTGCTCCTTGGTTTGAATGCGCTCTTCTTCCTCTTTTCTTGTTCCACAAATATGTTTTGAAACATTGGATAAAGATATTTTCTGCATACTAAGTTTCAAAGTGAATTATTAGAGGTCACCTTCATCCACACGAGATAGACGGTTAGTTATTGCTAATTGTGGCAAATGGGGGTAATACCTAAACCTGTTTCTGAAGAATATGACATGATATTTCTACTGTCGAATTAGGAAAACATTAATTCGACAGACATCCTTTTTCGAAGCACTCTGAATCAGAAAAGTTTGCTGACAAGTTAGGTAATTTAGTATGAAAACCTTTTTATATAGGACTAAGCATTTGCTTTTGAATAAGAAATTGTTTTTGGAGTCATTCAAGTGTATTGATCATCGTAATCAACTTAAATTTACACTGATCGACAAAAGAGCGTCTTTGTGCGTATCTTACGCATTGTTTGGAACGGCAAACCACAGCCAATAGAAAGTTGCCAATCACTATAAAGGAGGTCCATGCATCTTGCCTATTTTCAAGCATTTCAAACAGAAGACCATTCTTTTCTTAACACTCATTAGCATGTTTTATACTAACTAATCAATTCAAACACTTTGACTTGCAGATAACTATGTTTTTTGATTAATTCCTGATGTGATAGAAACTGATAATTCCCGTCTAATTATAGAACATATGAATTGAAACAGGGTTTAAGGGAACAGTTGGTTAGCGTTCGAGTGGTAGGTAGGTATTACCGGCGAAACAATATACTCCATTCACCTCGCTTGTATGAATATCATAATATTTGAGGCGTAGATCTGCTATAGAAGAAATTCTTGTATGCTGTTAAATGAATAACTGTTGTTTTCATTTCCGTTCGTTATTGCTTTAAATATGGGTGAACTGTGTGTTTTACATCTTGTTTTCAGTGGTATCGTATTGATTACGAAATACCCAGCATTATGTGAGGTAGGGTTTCTTCACCACTGCTCATATACAGTAAAAGTTTCATATAGCTACGAAAAAACACATGAATATAAATTTTACACCCGTAGAGCTTTTCTCTGATTTCGAAAAAGTACTACCTTCCAAAAAGAAAACATCAAATGAGTTTCTTTTTTCTATAAATTCCTATGGCAGATTTTTTAGGTAGTGCGTCATTCCGTTTTTTTTTTAATAGAATTAAGGATTGGATGGACTAACAAGCATAGAAGAAGTTGAAAGCGTACTATATCTCGTGTTCCATATCCCTTCTCCCTGAAAGGTCTCGTGTTCTTCCCGTGTTTCCAGAAGCCTATAGGGTAACCTACCTGCAAGAATCAGTTCCTTTTTGGTGGATTAAGTATGGTGGTATTGTTGCTCACTTTCATATCATTTGTAGAAACTTCGGTAGACGATTAAACTTTGATGTATCCTTTTTAACTGTAGTTACCACGCGTTGGGTTCACTGGCTTTGTCGACGACAGAGAAATGAGTATAGTATATCTAAAATTTGCTAATGAGGAGCTGCATTCAGGCCACTTTCTAAACTATAGATATCTGTGGACGGTGTATGCGAGGAAAAGTATCAAATGGAAGAAATATTAGGAACTTTCAAATATGTGATTTGCGCCGTTGTGACGTTTGTTTTTTGAACATACCAATAGTTATTCAAAGGGGAATGGAAAGAAAACTGCGATGTTTCCACTTCTTACATAAATTTTCCTTATCGTCTTCTTTTTTCCGTGTTGTTTCCATGGAACAAGTAATGTTTGTCAAACGTGTTAATAATTCTAGAATACAAGAACATATATTTCTCAATATGTTCTTAGTTTTTTATAGTTTTTATCGATCCTGTAATTAAAAACATCGTTAAAGCTCACATTGATTTTAACCAGAACTTTTGAAAAGTGTAGTTCGTTCTCAACGGAAATAGTAAAAATGTGATGGTTAACGTTCAAGCATCCACTATAACACCGTCCCAATAACCATATAATACGTGTGAGGAAAGCGTGGAAAAGTAAATCACAGCAGGAACTATAGCTTGTGTAAACAATAAGCTGCTGAATAGATACTATTCCTACAAGTATGATATCATTGTGGTAATAATATGATAATATCAAAGCATATATGTAGCTCAGTGCTAAGATATGCCCTGCAATACACAAGTGGTGTTTGGTTCGATCATACGCCCTAGGTGAACTGAATCGTCCGTCACCTCGGGTTCTGAAAACGAACGCAACACTTACCTGGGAGCACTGGCTTTATACATCGGTATGCAGTGGAAAGTTATTGAATAGGCAAATATGCATTCAGTCAAATACACGTTGCTTAACAGAGTCGAATGGCGCATTAATGCCGTACGCTTTATCCATTTCTTATCTTAAATGATTCGTTTTCTCCACTAGAATCCATATTGCAGTAGTCATTATTACACTGGCGCAATTATAAGTCAGTGCAAAAATTGATGCTTCGAAACGAACAATGCTGGGCCTGACTTTCTCTGACCTTTAACCTGCTCCCGTCTTCATATTGTTCACCGTAATGTAATTTTCATTCAAAAATCATCGCCGATCACATTTCTGCCCCTGTAAGGGCCCTGTGCAAGTGACGGTTTACCAAACGATTGCGCGTTATCGCAATGGGATCTAGTTTAGTTTTTTCTTGGCAATTAAATCTCCGCTGAAATTGCGGATGCTCCATATGTCCCGCTTTATGTAGTTGCTTGGAGATCGGAAAAAAGGTGCGGTGTTATCAAAAAGACGCTACCTACTATTTGTGAGGAATTGGTTGACCTCTGCTTTACTCCACCGGAAGATTCTATGCCTAGCGGTTTTTCCCTTTCTCGAAATTGAATTTCTCTTAAGAAGAAAATCTATGAATAGATGCTTGCCAAAAAAGCGCCCATTCTCATTTTGATCTCGTGTGCCAAGTATGCATACTTTCACAGGCCCTTTCCATCCCAGTATTGAAGACTCTAACAAAAATTTTGGAGGCCTATCAGTTATTCAGCACTTCCTCTTATTTATCAAATTATATATATATATATAGTAAGAGGAAGACGTCTGTGAGAAAAGAGCTTGCTATCGATATCCCAATCACAGACAACAGAACAAGTAACGAATATCTTGGATTCTTTTATATAGACATTAAGTATATATAAAAAGTAAGAGAATAAATCGGTTGACGTTGGTGTAGCTGAGGAATGAGCTCTGATAGATAAGGGCAGAATGCACAATAGGAAGACCACCTTTCTGATGGCAAGGATGCTTCGCAAAGACACTAAAAAAATATGACGCTTAGCAGGACACTAGAGCATACGAGCCCACTCGAGTACTCCAGCACATGCTAACAGAGGTTATGGGAAACTTTATTGACACTTATCATTTAAGTCAACGGGCCACAGAACATCTTCTACTCGTTTTTCGTGGGGTCTTCGCGATTGTCAGCTGCAAGCATGGTCGGCGTAACCCACGAACACGACCACCTATGGTGTAGAGGTAGCCCTCCAAGAGGGTGTTTTCATCCTCTTAGAGTCTACTCCACAATTATTTTTGTCGATCTGAAGTCCATTGTTATTATATGACCGGTCTATCTGTATTCCGTTATCGATGTATACGCTCCTTGGTCTCAAGGATGGAGTAGACATCGAAGATTTAGACTGCTTGTTCTCCTAGACATGTGAGTCGACTACATTTCAAAAGAGATCGTTGGAGCACTCCAAGGGTGATGCGTAGAATTCTTAACGTGGTCGAAATTTCAGCTAACTTCTTAATTAATGAATTTTATTTAAAATGAGATATGCCACATTAAGGATATAAGTTTAAATCCTGCATTAATATTTGAATAAGCCAGAAAAATTTGTCCACTTCTCAGTCTATAATTGCTAATAAAACTGTGTTTAAGAGGATACGTGAATAAAAGCAGCTAAATATTTAAGAAAGTTGTGAAGACCACGAAACAATGTGTCATAGTTGCCGTTGGACTGTGCAGCTCTACCGCAGTGGTAGCAACGACGCTTTGCAAAAAACAGGCCTTGGTTCGATCGTACAGAAGGCTACGAGTTTTGCTATACCCCTATATTAGAGGGTCGGTACTAGACAGATTTTTAACCTGTGATTTATCAACAAGAGCCAAGACTGGCCGAGCAGTGCAATTCCAATATTCTGAGTATCTGCTGGGAAATGTGATTAATCATGCTGACAACTCCGATCGGTTGCCTTTTCCTAAGCGTCGAATTATATACTACTATCTATCCAATGTTACTAGGCCTAAAAAAGAAAATAACATGAACCCACAAAAAAGTGTTCATCTGCATTGCGTATCATCGTCAAAGTATTAAAGAACAATACACTATCAGTCAGTGAGCCGCCATATTACCGGTGGCTTGCTGAAAGCTATACATGAGAGGGTTTGTTAGTGAGAAAAAATGTGTATCGAAGTAGTTGTGGATGTCTAAGTGGGCTTAGTGGAGCTCTATTCGCTTACTTTTTTAACATTTTTCAGTCATTCAAACTAGCGAGAACCATTGCGCCAGCACTCAACAGACAGGTACAGGAGCATTACAGCCTTTCGTTCATGTGTTCCTTAATGATAAAGTCGATAAACGTTCTAATATAAGCAACCATGTGCACAATATCAAAATTTAAGACGTGCTAAAGCCAACTATTAAGAAACTTGCCGAAATTTTTACATAAAAAGAAATTTGGCCTAAAGTTTTTCTTTCTTGCAGCACTTATACATACAGTTTAGACTTCTACAGCCTTTTTTCTAACTTCGCCAAACCTCATCTCAACTCCTCAAGCGCTCTAGTTATCAAAAAACCATCGTCTCTTTCCGATAATGTCCGTAAATAGAGAAAATTAGGCGTATTCCATCGCGTCTGCAACACTAAACCACTTGCGTGGTCTTTTAGTTAATTCTAATCTAACCATTGTTAGTCTTGCAACAGTCTTGAATTCTTGCTATTAAACAATTAATTGATTCAAATTATCGCACCGCTGCTTTTGCTTCCATACATATCCTGCAGTTGTATAATGTACCGTTTATTCCAAGCAATATTTGTGCATTTCCCATACCGCCTATTCCATGCGATAAATATGGTCCGTTAAAATGTTTAAAAATGAATTAACTCAAATTGTTTGTAAAGGATGTGTAGTCAAACCTTTAAAATAGTGAATTCTTTTTTGAATACTTGTAAATTCAGAATAGAGCTCTTCATGATCAAAGCATAACACAAAATCTATCTCCAATAAAATATGGATGAACTACAAGAAATGTGGCGAAAAGAATTTACAGGTTATTAACATATGTGCTGTAGTGAAGTAGTAGACAAGTGTTAGAAACTTAGAAAAACACTTCGTGGCGGAATTAATTTGGGTTAGGCTATTGTGGAGACTTATAGTAGGTGTAATTGTGATGTAGATTTATGCTCGTCTTCACCAAAATATAATATGAAAAGGATAAGAAGGTTATTCTTCAACGTCTTTAGCTTCTTCTTGACTCTCAATGGACATTATAATGAAAATGAATTTAAATCTGCTTTTCTCCAACTTTATTTAAGCCTTGTCAAAATAAATTTTCACGGGTAATTTCTTTCTATCTTTTGAAATCTTTGTTCTGAATCATTGGAACCATTTATAAAAACCATGAAAAAAGGGCCGACACTTCACGTATTATAGAAAGCCTTTCCAAAATTTTTGCTTCACAACATACAATAGTTTTTCTATACTCTTGCGAAAAAAGGGCTGGACAGTGGACACGGAGTATAGAGGCAGTAAGCGCATTCTCCCATGCAAAAAGTAGGCGGATCTGGACGATACGTCAATCGAGTGTACATCTATGCATGTATTCTTGATGGATTCTATTTCTGATCGTTGCTTGTGCTCCATTTGTTGCCTAATCAAAAAACGGTTCAGGAGATGAAGAAGCACCAAACATTTCCATATTGTAAAGTAAGCGATTTCTTTAGGTTCATTATAATCTTCGTAAAAACGATAATTATTCCATGTTTGCTACAATGATGAAAGGATTAGACATCTTTTAACCGATATATCTATGAGTTTGATTTAGTGATTAATTGTAACTTAGCCACATCCAAAATAAACTTTTATTTATCTTGGATAATTTAATCTCTATATGAGTGAGGTTTCTAAAACTTGATGGAGTGGGTGTACTGCATGTCGTGCACGAAGCTGTGATGTTCAAGTTATTCCGTACTTGCCTTATAATAAATTGATATTTGGACAGCTTATGAAGCTGATAGGATATCTTTTAAAATATCCCCTTTAAATTAGTTAAGCGGTGAGACTGGATCCAAATATGACATCTTATGACGGCTTCTAATTTACAATGGAAAAGTAAGGTTTTAGTTAAAAACAGCTGTGGCAGATGGTAATGGAAAGAACATGAACCATTTCTTTACGGAGTATTGTGTACGCCTTTGATACTAATTATTTTGCTTACAATATGGTCAGTCTTATCAGTGATCAAATATGAGTGTATAACAATGCGCAAGATCTCAAGTTTTGGACAGTTGGGTGATGAACGATGCAGTTAGTTCTGGATCGTTGCGTGTTTGAGATTAAACCATTGTACCCCTAGGAAATTTAACAGAATATGAGAATCACTGACATCGTAGGAATGCTAATACGGAACTCACCGCCCAAAACTACTTAAGTTCAGTCATTTAAAGAAGAAATAAAGAAAAGTAATCATCAATTTGGACATAATCTTTGGGTTATGAAAGATACTGCATGCTCGAGAGCAAATTTAGTTGAGCTTGTATTTTTTTTGGTTGATCAAGTTTTTTCTCGTCAAAAAGCAGTGTTAGAGCTTACTCAGGTCGTCACTATTTGCTATTCAAGCATTATTTTGTTGCCAGGATTGCATTAATTCATGGCACTGTTTCTATTCATAAAGTTTCAGATGAAACTGTCGAACTCAGCATAGGAAATTCGTGGAATTTTGTACCCAACTTGCACCGTATTTCGACACCCGTAGTACTCCACCAACAATGAAACGGTAGCCATAGTGGGAATTTGACGTAGAAAGCAGACATCTAAGCAAATCCTTTCGCTATTTTCTATGCTGAGAGCGGTTCGAAATGAGAGTTGAAGTACAGGGTATGCAAAACACAGTGTGAACGTTCATGGTGAAGGGTGTACCAAAACTCAAGTGTTTCTGCATTATTTTCTTGTCGGTGCAATTCTGTACCAACACTGATAGCAAAAAGGGTGCAAATCAGGTAATTGTTACTTCTGTTGAATACTTAGGAGAAGTTGTGTGGAAAAGACTCAACCTTCTTGGAAAAATGTTGTCACTGCAACGGTAGAAAAGTTGCCCGTGGATATGGAAATAGAAAGGTTTTGCTAAAATATCGCAGGAAAAGTTCAGATGGTACTTGGTACAACAATAAGTCGAGCACATCTGCGCATGCAGGAGAGGATGTGTGATATTTGAGTTTCCAGAATTGATTATTGTAACAATATTTTATTGATTCCTTATTATTTGGTTTCTATTCTAGTGCTCCGAGTCGACTACATTAACAAGCTATCATTTCATCCATAGAGCTTAGAGTAACGATTTGAAAACAACCTTGTAAGTGTTTTAGGTTGCAGATATTTATTTTCTTTCATGAAATCCATTATGGACTAAAGTATCACGTGTTCAACATAGAACTCTATCCATTGACTCCTCTTTATAAGGTAGTCACATTTCACGTGAAATGCTAGGGGCAACCCGTCACCACATGCCAGTGGAGTCGATAATTGTAATCTACTCGTATTGTTTCTTATTGATTTACGTCATTTTAGCTATTGGGGGTGTTTCTTGGTGCCTAATTGCGGTTTGCAACAAGGGTTCATTCCTCCAATAGGGTCTCTAGGACCCGCGACGTCGACATTTCAATCCAGAAGTCTAGCTAAGAGCAGATTTATGCCAAGAAGAATCCCATTATACTATGTTTCGAACAGACAATAACAATAAGGTTCTCATATCATACCAAAAGTGCAAAGCTTTTTGCGTCTTTTTAGCTATTACAACACACTATAAAAGCTATAACAGTTGCGATTTACCACTGAGACGAACGGAAAGTGTACTATTATGTTTATTTATATGATTATAATTTCTGGGATTAGAAGTAGAACAAGAAACATTCAATGCCATTTTGTTGATCCATAGAAAAAAGACTATCATTACGTCAAAAAATCATTGCTTTTGAACGCGTACGACAAAATAATCATTAGTTGCGGGTAATATTTGCTGAATAATATCTTGCAAAAAAAATTGCACTAAACCTGAATATGGAATTGTATTGTTGCGGAATAAATTACGATAAAGTATAATAAATAAAATAATGCATAAAACCTAATCTGAAGGTTTATCGAAAATTCTTGCCCTGTGAGCACAGTTTAAAAAATTGTAGTTCGTTAAATTTTTTAAAATGAGACAAAAACCAAAGTAATCGCTAGTTTTAGAAACCAAACAACTTCTACATAAACCCTTGAATGAATTTTAATGCGAAAAATTGTTGATGAGTCTATTTGCTCTATTTGTAATTTTTATACATTACATCTATATATATATTTAAATTCTTGCACTTTTATCTATACTATTTGATCCAACATCACATATTGCACGAAGTTCAACAATCCCTTCATTCCCATCATGGTTTCGCCAACCACAAAAGTATTGGGATATTGATGTGAGTTCGCTTGAAAATTGATAATTTCGTGTTCACTATGAGTGACTTTAAATACTGCTTAGGTAATATTCTTTCTTGAATTCTGGAAAAATTCTGGTAAAGATTTCCCAGATCTTCATCACAAGCGGTCGCTTGCCTTTGTGGATTGGAAGCAGATTTTCTTAGACAACTCCGCACATAGATATATAAAATTAGTAGCTCATCGAGTTCTAGAAATGTAATGTGCCATTTAATGACTTGTTGAATTTTTAAGCTTCGACAAGATTCTTATTAAAAGTTTCATTTAGTTAACGTTCCAGTGTCGTCTCCTTCTTGACGGCTACAGTGATTCCAGTCGATTTTTCACAGCCGTTTGTCGCAACGATGTTGATCTTTGTGGTCGCATCGTGTTGAACTAATTGAAGTGGAACGTTGCTCGAATAGAGTATTCTCATCTAGCGAGATCATTTTATATAACACGGTTGTTCACCTATTGCCATCCATTTTGATATATTTTTATGATAGGATGAGAAAAAAGTTAAGGTATTGTTCAATGAGAAGCTATAAATGTCTATCACAAGCAATTTCAATGTTTTTGAAATGCCTTTTATCGTTTTCCAATATCTTTCGATTTGTGAAAATCTGATGACGTTGACTAACTCTTGTCGTGACTAGTATTACACTTTTCAACGTCGAACGCAATCAGCGTGCGTTGCTGTCCTCTGACTTCTGGATAGCCGCCCAATCTCATGCATCCAGTTTAATGACATTTCATCCGTATCGCATACAGTACTCCTGCTATAGAACATACGCTTCTACTTTCTCAATTCATCCAACCAATACTATTCGAATGAAAATAATCAAATAATCTCTAACGTTAATAACCATTTAACACTATTTCCATAATCCAAAAAAAAATGACACTATTTCTTATCTGCGGCTTTGCTTTGTGTCGTACGGACACTTTTTGTATTTTTTTAAATTAACTATGACTGTAGACGAATAAACAAGAATATTTTTCGTACATGCAAAATTTCAACAGGATGAGTGTATTGATTCTGATTTCATTGATTGATTCTTTCTTTTGTGTGTTGGTCAAGGAGAAAAAAAAACCAGATAGCTGACGTTTTTGTAGATAATTAATGGTTATGAATTCTTTGTAGAGCTTTCTAATTTTGTTTTAATGCAAGTACGATTTTACTGGCTACATCGGTTATGTCGCGATCACTCTCTTATTTAAATAGCTTCAATTGAACACATACTTTCGTTTTTAATCATAAAAGCCATTTTCATGCATACTTGAATAGAAAATAGACGTACCTCTTTTCATTCCATAAAAGTGCCATGCATTCTACTCCATTCGTAGCATCGTAGAGATGGTTGAATGCATATTTGGCATATCTAATGATGTCCTACTGCTGCTATCAAATAAGTGCTTCCATTGTCTCATGGAAGTCTGGTAGCAGTTTGCCTTTTCCACAGATGAAGGACTCTATTAGCGCGATATCGAACCAAATATCATGTCTGTATTTCAAGGCACAACTAGCCACTGCGTTACACGTGACCTATTCTGTAAAATAGGTTGGAAAATTACACCTTGACGCTTTACTTTATGCTTCAGATAAATATCACAAATTAAATTGTAGTTCTCCATAAGAGTGATTAAAGTTTATTCTTTTTATTTCATTTTATAATATTTATATGATGAGCGTGCAAAGTCTTCCGCTTTTATAATGTTTACAATGAGATGAAAATCATGTGACTGATGTT
Source organism: Mesoplodon mirus (assembly GCF_964341445.2). Taxonomy (NCBI): domain Eukaryota; kingdom Metazoa; phylum Chordata; class Mammalia; order Artiodactyla; family Ziphiidae; genus Mesoplodon; species Mesoplodon mirus. Next base: position 5,785 of record NW_028293855.1, on the reverse strand, counting down.
GAAGGGAGAACAAGCTGCCATTTTTTTTTCTCAAGAATCGAAGTCATATTTAATCAAGTAGTAATTGTCATTTTTTATATAATAGAAATAATGATAAGAATTTCTTAATTTTTGTTGAAAATGACTTTGACTGATACCAAAATAAAAATGTCTATTGCCTTTGCCTTTTGTCAAAAAATATCTCGAAGTTATTTTTGCTTATATAAAAATATTGTTTCTAATGTAATTACTTGCATCTTACACACTATAACATATTCATTATATTGAAAATTATCTAAAAAATAACTAACCACCAAGTCATCAAGTAATTTTAATGTATTTTTGGTAGTTCTCCTATCACTGTTTCATATAACACCTCAATATATAAATTATTACACATTTTTCTCCACTTTTTTTTTATTATTAAAGTCCCAATGGGGATAAATAGGTGATTGTTCTCATTACGTAGTATTACAGTCAATTATGCCAACTGTATTCATCCGTTATGGGAAGTTCGGCAACGATTTTACATTTTCAATCAGCAAAACGGTAAGTAATATCATATTGTGGCAAATTTACACAGGAAATCATAAAATCACAGTAAAAATCTAAGGATATCCGGATATAACATTGGTTCTTCTTTTATTTCCATTTTTTTAAGTGTTGATGAGCAGAATTATCATACAGAGGTTTAAAAATACCTTTTTTTGCACTAATATCTACTGGAATACATGCATGGCCTGCCTTCATGGATTAGGAAAAGTCCTGCGAACCTCACTACCTGTAATTTGTCGGTTAGGAAACATCGTCCTTCTCCGGAATCTCAAAAGTGGTGGTAGGGCTTATTAAAATTCTCACCACTTGCTCGGTAGTAACTATGTTGTGTCAACGTGGCAGTAGTTCCTGTTATTTCGCCTTTGCTCTTAGGCATGCCTTCCTTACTAGAATGTCGAACTCGTACTAATCAACTTATGATAGCTTGATGTGCGATGAATCCCACGCTGTTCAATAACATTGCAACTTTACGGCTAGAGCGATGACTTCGATATGTCTGGTAATTCCAGAAATTTCTACTTATCATGAGTAATAATAGGATAAGTAATGACAGAGAAAAACTGCACAATTAGATGAGACAGGTGTTAAGTGTTGGGATCAGGATTTCCTCAACTTTATATAAATATTCGAAATTTTGGTTTATAATCTATTATGAAACGGTTCTTTCTCAACGGCCGTTTCCCATCTGAAGAATCTCGAAACAGTTTTTATAAGGCTAAATTGCGTTCTTAAGTGATAAATAGGGTACTTAAAGACAGAAGTTGGCTTGAAAACAATGTATTTAGTAGATTGCGTCGAACAATTCCATTGAGTAAAACGCGTTTGGTGAGAAATCAGTCATTGCTTTCAGTTAAACCAGCATATAACAACTTATGCTAAACTTTTTTTTTTTGTTAACAAAAATATAAGCCATTAATAGGATGGAAGTTAGATTATTCTGCTAAGACCAATTTCTAAATTTTTGAAGCTCACGCAACCTCTTTTTCCCAGTGTTTTGAGTCAATGCTCATTTCTCGAATGCGTAAGCAATTGAAAAAATGGGATTTTATCCAACAGCACACGATGGCCTCCTTAGCTTACGGGTTTGTGGTTTGTGCTGAAGATTTTTTGGAATCTTTAACTCTAAACATGTTTAAAATTGAAAAAATCTGTCATAGAAACACATGCAATTAATTCGATTTGTATATGTTCCCAATAAATCTGCAAAGTTTTTAACTCCTTAAATGCTACATTGATCGAAAGGCTCTCCGTCAGGTCTAAAAAATCAGCTCCGAGTGTCTCCTATTTTGTCTGCGCTCGATTCACGTGCAACTTCCGTATAGATGCAATTATCCCAATCATATGTGTAGACTTGACTTTTTGACTAGGAAGTAAGTCGTAGGCGATTTAGAGTCATCTTGGAGACGTTTTGTGACCGTTTAGAATACGTTAACGAATAGAATTTGTCAGAATTTCATACCAACACTCGTCTCATGTGTCCATGAAAATTGTGCTGTCGATCGCTAGACACTGGCTGGCTTTTCTTTCTCCGAACTGGCTTTGGAACGAAGCAGTCGAGACTGGCGAACAAGTCGGATCATTGAAGAAATGGAACACGCCATTCTTCTTAATGCAGGAACATCCGTATCGTTCGTCATTTTTAGTGATTCGGCACTATATATATGCAAGGACGTTCGCCGTTTTTTAATGATTCGGTATTCTATATATGCATGGAAACATTTACTAATATTCTTTGTTATATTAACTTATAAGTCTATAATTATTTGTTGCTTGTTTGTTTGTAAATTTATCATTTTAATCAAAATATGCTTATTTGTGTCGTTCAACCTTATTAGGTACATCTAGCGGCATATATTGAAAAATCAATTGCATATGTGTAACATTTTGTAATAATACTCATACTACTCAAAACATATCTTCCAATGGCTTCCACCTCATCGTAGCAGCTGTGTATTTCTTGCTGTCAAGCTGCCATGTACATTGGGAAAATTTCCCGCAGCAATGTTTTCCAATCTGCGAAATTAGGCATTTTTATTAGAATGTGCAAATAAGAGTGCATTTATGCTACAGTAGAAATTGATAAGCTATCAGTTGCTAATTTTTAAGCAAAAGGAGTAAAAACCGCATAAAGTGCAGTACTCTTTTGGCCCTTGAGAAAGTGGGCCTACACAGGCATCTCTGGTGTGCGACACATACTTATGTATTCTACTGGTTTTCGGAGTTACTTACAGGTACTTACATTTCCTGAAAAGAAGAGTTTTATGTAGAATTTCTCTTTAAGGATGATCGAATGGGCCGTTTAGATTTGGCGGAGTGTACCGAGAGGATTAAGATCTCCCAATACATCATCTCGTCCTAACCTCCTACGATCCTTTTATCTAATTCAACTCTACCCGAATTCAGTTTTAATTTTGAAATTTGCTATACTCTATGCTGTTGTTGGAGTTATACGCTAATTATATTTTGTTAGAAAACCTTCTGTATTATTAGTAGCCATCATAAGAAGATCGGCAAAAGTAGATGATTTTTTCCGTATTTTTTTTTGGAAGAGTCATTTCTTGTTAAAACCCTTTAATTCCCTAATTTTTTCTTTTAATTAGTTTTCAGTTTTTTGTTGAGTGTCGTTGAATCCTGGTCGAGTCTCTCAAATCTCGAAAATTCTAGCTCAAATTCTGTCATAGCTGTGCAATGAAGTTTCCAAGTTTTCACTACATGTATTTGTCAGCTTTCGATTAGACGAAGCTGTCTGTTTCCAGATGAGTCCAGTACCAATTCCCTACCTCGGGGGGGGAGGGGGGTTTGGAGCTTGGTGGTCCGGGCAGGTTCGAACCAGCGCCTCGTGCCTAATGAGCTGCATCAGTATCTTTGCTCTACCTGCACCCTACCTGTGCATAAATAAAAAATATGGTAAAAAATTATGTGTCTATACCTGAAATATACATCTATATTTAAAAATATGGAGAAACAACGTGCTGGATTTTTTGAAATACTCTAGAGATTACTAACCTAAGGAATCACGCTCTTTTTTGCGTTTAAGCAAAAAATATGAAATTGGGAAAATAATGCATTGTTCCGTCCCCAAGTTATCGATCAAATGTATGGAAAATAGTGCTCGCGAAAGTTCCAGTAGAATGTCAAAAAACTCTCCATAGATTCTGTCTGCATATAAGTATGAGAGATGCAAAAAATCTCGTTTAATTCAACGGGAATTGGTGTAGAGTTCCGTCGATATTGTTCTTCACAACATCGCGCAAAAGAAAGAAATGAAACACGTTTTACACAATGTTCATGATGCCCCTTATCGTTGCCGTATGGCGATTTAATGCAAAGATGTTCATTGAAGCAACTATGTAGTTTAGTCACTGTTGATTCAACCTCTAAATCTCTCTCGTTTGAGACTGGTTCCATTACCAACTTGGAAGAAAAGTCTTAATGAAACGTCATATTTCATTTCAACAAGATTACTGTTGGAAACGAGTATGTGAAGACATGACACAAAAGGCACGTGTAATATGAAGTCAGAAGGAAGCAATCTAAAACACTTAAGAACCGCATCATCCATACAACTTAGATTCACTCTTATCAGGACAATGATTTCGAATACAAATCTATGATATTTTGGATATTCATGATCAGAAACCACTTCATCTAGATAAAGTGATGTAATAGAAACCGCATCGTTTTCTGTACGTTTCTTAAGAGCACCGGCAAGTACTCACTTACACACTTAGTTAGCTCGTTTTCAAAGATCGTGTGGGCATAAGAGAAAGCACTGTTTGAATGTTATTTCGATGGCAAAGCATTTTCTAGAAGTGACCATGAAGCTATGCCAGGGCATTTTCAGGTTCTCACCACAGTTAATGGCTAGCACTTATGCATATTGTGGAAGGTTTTTAGTTTCGCAGCAAGAGTTTTTCTTCAAAATTTCGATGATTCCAGGCATTTGTTTATTGTTGGCAGAGATTTCGTACAAAAATGCTATGGTAAATTTAATATAAATTGAGGTTACCTTGTTTTTTAAATGATTCCATATTGTGCATTACAGTAAGAATGCTGCAAATCACAATTCTACAACATAACATCGTTTCAAGTACAACTACAGAAATATTCGTACGACGTAAACTGTCCTGGATGCTACTACCAGCGTTCATTTGGAAATAAAGCTGACAAATAAATTTTTTCTCGAGTGCTCTACTTATGGAGAATTTTATTGCCTCAAACATGAATGAGGTGGGGTAGTTGGTGGTGTAGGAAAAATGAATTAGTGTTAATGCATATGTTTTTTGTTCCTATATTTATTACTTTTTTGTTTAAAACTTTTAACCCTTAATAAATGAGAAAAAATTTTCTACTCTTGATATCACTGAGACGGCGCACGTATTGATTTTGATAAATATCATAAAGAGACAAAAGCTGCGACGACATCCCATCGAACCCGCGAAAAACAAGTATTCTGTTAAGTTTTTCAAGTGCAAATACTAATTATTTAACCAGTAAGAGAGCTTTTTATACATTATAGTATTATACTTGTTCTTGTGTTTTCATATTATACTCGTACAATGTTGTCACCTAATCTTGGTTGCTCAGGTAACGTTTTTACGTCAGAGTAAATTTAACACTACGATTCACATCTGCTAGAGATACATAAAGAAAACTGCAGTTGATCAAACGTTTAGTGATGTGCCAAATTGAATTCACTCAGCATTTTAGACTTGAATGAATCTATATATGGTTTATATCATGACCTTTGGTGGCTTACCGATACATAAAGCCGATATTTTCATCCACCTAGACAAGTTTGGAACCAGTTTTTCGACTCCTGACCGATGGGGGCTTGTTTAGAGCTGGAGAGCTTGATAGAATTGATGACCCTGCATGTATTGCTGGCCACCTCTTACCAATACGTTGTTGATAAGCTACGTTATTCATGCTATAAGTTAGCTTCATTATACGCGTTAGATGACTTAAGCCAGTAAGCTATTTCTACAATAAGTAAAAATTTTATCTGATGCTTAGATGTACTTTGTGCGGAATGTCATAGAACATCTCATTAGCTTTCGAATTGTCATTGCTTCTCTCAAAGTTGTTCGTATGATGAATGCTAGTAATGAATGTGTTTGCAAAAAAATTATATGAACAGATATTTGTCTTCGTCACCGCTCTGTGATACATGTATTTTCATATCTGAATATCTTTCTTCCCTTTCTCCAACTCATTATTTGCGCCTGTAATACTCCTACACTAGCTAGTT
>NW_028293856.1:0-24587 GCF_964341445.2 Mesoplodon mirus | reverse complement strand
GGAAACTGTAAAGAGCCTCACGATCACCTTCCACATTGGTCTCGCGCCAGGTTCTGGGTGGCATGGGCATGACATCATTGAACCCTCACGCCACGGTGACCGCCTGCGTTCCTTTGCATCTGCGGACACAAAATGTCACCAGCCTCTTCAGTACGCAGAGTTTGTAGCCCTGCCATCAGGCCTCAGACACTGCAGCTGACCCCAAGGGTGGTGCCTGAGGGCAACTCAGGATGGAGAAAAGCAGGATACTAGCCCTGGAAAGTTCAGATGCATGTCTAGGAATGATTTCAATGGACCAAGACTCTTGTGTCTTCCCATAATCAGAAACGCGCTCAGTTCTCTGAATTCAGATGTCTGGGTGAGGTTTTGGTGGTGGTGGTGGTGCTGCTGACGCTGGCGCTGGTGGTGATGGTGCTCTGTTGATTTCATTGTTTTGGTTTTTGTCTTTGTGATTAGCAGCAGTCTTTTGGTGTTCCCCAACATGTATCTAGGTTTTCCATTTAATTCAGCGAAAACTCCTAAACAGCCTGGCTCCTTCCTCCCGTACTTCTTCAGAACCCTTCCACAGCGCTTTGTGAATGGGTGTCGCCGAGTCTGTAGTCTTCGGTACGATCCCCGAATAAAAGGTTCCTCTCAGCTTTTACGTTGTACCTTTTTCTTCTCTCCACACATCCTAGTAGGCTCTGGATAAAGGCCCAGATCCCTCGTTTTGAGGCTCTTCCTGGAAATGCTTCATTCCCTGAAGGTGTTGAGTGGTTCTTCAGAAGTGGTTTCTGAGATGTGTTCATGTGCCTGTGTGTGTTTCCGTGCATGCGTGTGCGTGTGTGTGTGAGACTGTGTGTGTGTGTGTGTGTGTGTGTGTGTGTGTGTGTGTGTGTGTGTTACCGGGGATCCATAATTTCCCCTGCAGGATCTCACGGGTCTTACTTACAGGGGGAACACTAGGCTAGTGTCAGGGGTTAGGTTGACAAGCAGAGAGATCTCCATGCCAAGCCAACCCAAGCAGCTCCCTTCCTCCACATGACCCTCCAAACCCCAAGACCCACTTCCCCTCCCCCTCTGCCCTGTACTCCACCTTCTCCCAAAGGATAAAAATTCACAGGGGCACCTGGAAAATACTGAGCATGACATGTGCCCGGGCTTCTGGCGCAGAACTGAAGCCTGAGAGCCTGGCTAGCGAGGCCTGCGGGAAGAAAGACCCCGGTGGTAGCGAATTTGTGGACAAATGTAGTCGAGGCCAAGTGGCCTTCCCCAAGTAGACCCACCAGTGCGACCCACGCCATCCCCAATAGTCCCACCCCTGCGCACAAAGGACGCTCGGGGGTTCCACGCAGGGTTGCAGTGCGGTGGCCACTTCCGGACCCTTGTGATTCAAGTAAAGAAGGGGTCACAACCTTCGGAACCTTCCCGGAGTGTGCCTGCCACTGACCCACCGGATCTTTGTCCCAGTGAAGCAACTCCACTTGAGCAGGACAGAGGTTGCTCCCTAGGAAGAGATGCGGTGCAGACAAGCCACAGGCCAGCAAGAGTCAGAAGATAAAAGAAGGGACTCAAAGCTCACGGCTGGGATCTCTGCGGGTCGTCGGCAGCAGCGTTCACTCTGAACCAGGGCATCAAGGGAATCAAGAACTGCCTAGCTACACTTGCGGGTTTGGTGGAAAGTGGCCAAGTTGGTGAAGAGCCCAGCTGAAGATGAGATGGGTGGTCTGTGAGCTGGACTATGGATGGGGATGAGGATAATGGGATGTTGGTGCCAATGTGGCTGCTGCTGTGGATGATGATGAGAATGATGATCATGAGGATGATGAGGAGGAGGAGGAAGAGGATGAGGTTGAGGGCGAGAAAGAGGAGGAGGAGGAGGAGGAGGGTGATCTGAAAGTTTCACAGCCACCACTGCACACCGACCACTGTTTGCAAGCTAAAGGCAGGCGCGGAAGGCTCGGTGGGGGCAGGGACAAGGGTGACTGCCATTTCTGTAGCCACAGCGCCATCCAGCGGAAGGCCTTATGTGAAAAGCCCAGGCAGCCGAGCTGTGTCTTCTGCCCTGCGCAGGGAACAGCGAGGCTGTGTTGGGCCGAATGGGTTCTGCCCAAGGCGCAGGAGGTCTCCTCCACTGGGCTTCAGAGGCCTCTGAGGGCCGCGTGGCTGCCAGTGCGACCCTGTGGCGAAAGTCGTGCGCTCTGGGAAGCCCGGACACAGCAGGCAGCTCCCAGACTGTCCAGCCCAGGGAGCGCAGCTTCCCCCGTCAGCCATTTTGGGGGTGGGCCCAGAGGAATTCTGCAACTTCTCCTCCGGTGTCCCTGCTGGGGAGTGCCGGGGTGCCCTGCCTGCGGCTGCACTGGGGTCACGTGGCCCCCTTCCTCACCGGAAGCTGAGGGTCTTCGAGGTTCTGGGGCCGGGGCCATTTGCACCGGGCACTCCCAGGGGCGGCCATCTCGTGCTGCCCCTGGGGTTTCTGAGGGCCTTGCCCAGCTGCAGAACCAGGGTCCAGTCTCCCGCGGAGAGCACACAAGAAGGCACGGCCCGGAGCCCATTGCCCGTGTGCACCCTCAGGACAACAAACCCACCCCAGCCCCGCCCCGCGCCGTCCCCACTGGGCCAGTTGCTTCCAGCCCTGTGGCTGTCTCCATCTCTTGAGGCCTGGTAACTGGCTTTGAGCGAAACCATCTCCGCTTGGTGGCAGTATGGCTCCATCAATGCCAACTTAGCGCCTAACCCTGCCCCCACTACACCATCAGGCCTTAGCTCTCCTCCCCTTCTAATGTAAAACCAAAAGCAAAACCAAAGCAACACAGACAGTCCCGTGAAAGAGGAGAGAAGAGGAAAGGAAGCAATCACCCAGCGGCAACCACGTGGACCACCAAATGCACAGGACAAAAGGACCACTGACCACGAGGCTGGAGCCCCTGCAGTCCTTTCCTCTTCCTTTCCTCCAGCCCCCTTTTCCTTGACTCCTGCTCTTGGGAGAAGTAAAAGGCAAAGGATACACCAAGCAACCTGCCTGGGTGACATTGCCTGAGGGTCTAAATCACAGGATTTCTCCTGGACCAGGTGGTGGCCACCAGGCTGGTGCTGAAAACCTCGCTGGCTTGCAAGTCACTTTGTTGCGGGACTCCGCTTCCCTTTCAAGGCCTGGAGCTTCAGCTTCAGCTTGAGGCCACCACCTCGGGCTGGCCCAACAGTGCAGCCAGAAGTGGCTGGCCCAACCTGGAGGCGCCCCTAACATGGGGTGCCATGGCCTGACTCTGGGCAGGCTGGCCTTGCCCTCACACAGGAACCTTGCAAGGCTAACAAACATCGCCAGTCACAGAGCCCCACACAGGGCCGTGATTCTCTGTAGGACGGGCACAGACTCTGCTCCCACTTGGAGACCCCATTTCCCTGGCTAAACAAGGGAGGCTTCAGGTTTACACCAGCAGCCTGGGCCCACCTGCTGGCAGAGGACTATCTAGTGGAACTCAGAATGGCTGCGTGTCGCTTTTTGAGAGCCCCTCTGGGAATGCGTGTTTCAGCCATTCTCAGAGTACTTGCTGCAGGCAGGGGGTGCGGGTGGGGTGGGGGGAGAGTGGTGCGAGGGTATATAGGAAAGCAGAGTTGACAGCACGTGTCAGTATGTTTCTGGTTGTGTGAGGGTGTGCTGTGTGTGGCGGTGTAGGAAGACAGAGTGTGTGTGTGTGTCTCTGTGTGTGTGTGTCTCTGTGGTGTGTGTGTCTCTGTGTGTTTGTGTACCCGAGCCCACGCTCTCTCACCTGTCTATGGAGCTTCCTGCCCGTGGGCATGTGTTGCCGTGGGTATCCGGCTATGGGTGCTTGATTGCCTGGTTTTGTGCGTGGTGGCCAGCACCAACCTGCCTGGGCTTGGGGACAGGGAGGCGACCGCTCGTAAGTATACAGTGAAATCTATACTCTTCGGATCACGCCACTGGATTGTGAACCAACGGCAAGCAGGGAGCAACTTGAGGAGGCTCCTACTGGCTCATCTTCGGCCTTGAAGGGCTTCCATAAGGAGAACAACTGCTCGGAATGGAAAGTCAAGAGATAATTTTGCAAGCCTGGAGTTCGTCATGCTGTTTCATTGCGAAGCAACTCCTGGATCTTCCTTGGGTTGGTTGATGTTTAGTTCTCTGGGTTTTCCCGGAGGATGACAGTGACCTCCACCGCTGGAGAAGGGAAAAGGTGTCGAGGGGGAAGGGGAAGAGTCCAAACTGAACCACACGACTGCCTTCTCCTACACCTGTGCCTCCCCCTGGACCAAAGAGCAGACGTGAAAGGAGGTCGCTGAGGACACTAGGCCAGTGAAAGGAACAGAGGGAAGCAGTAACTGCCCACCACCACCACCACCACCGTCACCATCACCAACACCTCAACCACCGTGGCCCTGACAACCACCGCGTTGCCGTGGTTCCAGTGCAGGGGCGCTTCACTGTGTATCTTTTGCAACCTGCACAGGGAGTGACAGGGAGACACTAGCTGCCGAGAGACCAAAAGACAGGCAACAAGGTAGCCCCTTGATCTGGGCAGGGTGGCGGGGGCGGGGTGGTCCCTCCTGAGTGCCATCAAGGGCTCCGACTCAGCAGTAGGCCCGCCGGGCCTACACAGTGCAAAGGGAGAGTCAAGGCCGCGTCTGACACCCTGAGTATGTCATGGGTCCACTGCAAAGGGCCCAAGAGCCCTGGGATGCACTCAGGGCACAGAAAGGTTAGGAAGACCCCTGGGAACTCTAGGTTCATAGGAGGAGGTAAGGGCCATGAGAGGGTTGAGGTAATCCCTGATGGCAATTAAGAGATGGATGTGAGGGAATGCCCCTTACTCTCCCAGTCCAGGGGGGCATTTTCCCTTCCTAAGGGAGACTACATATATTGTCCAGGTTGAGCTTCCCAGGCACGCACCCAACCCTGCCTTTTGTCCAGAGGGAAGAACTGAAAGTAAGGCATTGAGTGGAAGGCAGGAGCCGAACGTGGAGAGCAAGCTGAAATCAAAAGAAAGAACCATAATGGAGGTGAAGCAGGAAGGCGATCCCCAGGGCACTGTGTCCCAGGGTGGCAGATGGAACCAGCCGAAGCCTCCTCGGGCTTGCTGAGGGAAGAGCCATCTCAGCCAAGGCTGAGTCTCAGCCCCTCAGGCAAGGGGCAGAACCGTGTCCAGAGAGAGGTCTGTTTGGCGATGCTGCAGCGCCCACCTGGGAAGCGGAGGTACCGATAGAAAAGGGAAGGAAGAAGAACAGGGGACAAGGAAGGTAGGGCAACCGTCGGGTCCACGGAGACGGGCAGAGTGGGTACGAGTGCGAGGGCTTGCGCAGGCGTGCTGCCCTGAATGTAACCATGTGCGGGGTGGTGGGGGTGTGCGTGTGCGAGCCCGAGTGATTTCAGTAACGTTAAACCCTGGCGAACGCTGGCAAAGTGTGAAGCGATGCAGAGAGTAGGGATTCCACCACTTGCTGCTCCCAGTCCCGGCCCTCCTTCCTCGCTGCATTTTTCCCAAATCAGTGACCCATGTACCCTGATGTTTCATGCCTGGGAAAGATGCCCCTTAGGCCCTACCCGACAGGAAGGTGGTGACTTTTGTTGTCGCGGGACGTTTTCTGTGTGATCGTTTTTTCTCACCAATTTCAAAGGTGGGCCTACCTCCTGGGACAGCTTGGCCTACAAAAGGGTTCCAAGCAGACAGTCCACTCCTCAGTTCTAAGGGGCCTTATGATACTTCAGCGTGTGCGGAATCCCTGGGACGTGGATGTTCTTTCCTTTGGAGCGCCCTCCTGCTCCCTCTACACGCCCAGGAAGACTTTAGAAGAACAAAGAAAGGAAACACTGAGGAAACTGTAAAGAGCCTCACGATCACCTTCCACATTGGTCTCGCGCCAGGTTCTGGGTGGCATGGGCATGACATCATTGAACCCTCACGCCACGGTGACCGCCTGCGTTCCTTTGCATCTGCGGACACAAAATGTCACCAGCCTCTTCAGTACGCAGAGTTTGTAGCCCTGCCATCAGGCCTCAGACACTGCAGCTGACCCCAAGGGTGGTGCCTGAGGGCAACTCAGGATGGAGAAAAGCAGGATACTAGCCCTGGAAAGTTCAGATGCATGTCTAGGAATGATTTCAATGGACCAAGACTCTTGTGTCTTCCCATAATCAGAAACGCGCTCAGTTCTCTGAATTCAGATGTCTGGGTGAGGTTTTGGTGGTGGTGGTGGTGCTGCTGACGCTGGCGCTGGTGGTGATGGTGCTCTGTTGATTTCATTGTTTTGGTTTTTGTCTTTGTGATTAGCAGCAGTCTTTTGGTGTTCCCCAACATGTATCTAGGTTTTCCATTTAATTCAGCGAAAACTCCTAAACAGCCTGGCTCCTTCCTCCCGTACTTCTTCAGAACCCTTCCACAGCGCTTTGTGAATGGGTGTCGCCGAGTCTGTAGTCTTCGGTACGATCCCCGAATAAAAGGTTCCTCTCAGCTTTTACGTTGTACCTTTTTCTTCTCTCCACACATCCTAGTAGGCTCTGGATAAAGGCCCAGATCCCTCGTTTTGAGGCTCTTCCTGGAAATGCTTCATTCCCTGAAGGTGTTGAGTGGTTCTTCAGAAGTGGTTTCTGAGATGTGTTCATGTGCCTGTGTGTGTTTCCGTGCATGCGTGTGCGTGTGTGTGTGAGACTGTGTGTGTGTGTGTGTGTGTGTGTGTGTGTGTGTGTGTGTGTGTGTTTACCGGGGATCCATAATTTCCCCTGCAGGATCTCACGGGTCTTACTTACAGGGGGAACACTAGGCTAGTGTCAGGGGTTAGGTTGACAAGCAGAGAGATCTCCATGCCAAGCCAACCCAAGCAGCTCCCTTCCTCCACATGACCCTCCAAACCCCAAGACCCACTTCCCCTCCCCCTCTGCCCTGTACTCCACCTTCTCCCAAAGGATAAAAATTCACAGGGGCACCTGGAAAATACTGAGCATGACATGTGCCCGGGCTTCTGGCGCAGAACTGAAGCCTGAGAGCCTGGCTAGCGAGGCCTGCGGGAAGAAAGACCCCGGTGGTAGCGAATTTGTGGACAAATGTAGTCGAGGCCAAGTGGCCTTCCCCAAGTAGACCCACCAGTGCGACCCACGCCATCCCCAATAGTCCCACCCCTGCGCACAAAGGACGCTCGGGGGTTCCACGCAGGGTTGCAGTGCGGTGGCCACTTCCGGACCCTTGTGATTCAAGTAAAGAAGGGGTCACAACCTTCGGAACCTTCCCGGAGTGTGCCTGCCACTGACCCACCGGATCTTTGTCCCAGTGAAGCAACTCCACTTGAGCAGGACAGAGGTTGCTCCCTAGGAAGAGATGCGGTGCAGACAAGCCACAGGCCAGCAAGAGTCAGAAGATAAAAGAAGGGACTCAAAGCTCACGGCTGGGATCTCTGCGGGTCGTCGGCAGCAGCGTTCACTCTGAACCAGGGCATCAAGGGAATCAAGAACTGCCTAGCTACACTTGCGGGTTTGGTGGAAAGTGGCCAAGTTGGTGAAGAGCCCAGCTGAAGATGAGATGGGTGGTCTGTGAGCTGGACTATGGATGGGGATGAGGATAATGGGATGTTGGTGCCAATGTGGCTGCTGCTGTGGATGATGATGAGAATGATGATCATGAGGATGATGAGGAGGAGGAGGAAGAGGATGAGGTTGAGGGCGAGAAAGAGGAGGAGGAGGAGGAGGAGGGTGATCTGAAAGTTTCACAGCCACCACTGCACACCGACCACTGTTTGCAAGCTAAAGGCAGGCGCGGAAGGCTCGGTGGGGGCAGGGACAAGGGTGACTGCCATTTCTGTAGCCACAGCGCCATCCAGCGGAAGGCCTTATGTGAAAAGCCCAGGCAGCCGAGCTGTGTCTTCTGCCCTGCGCAGGGAACAGCGAGGCTGTGTTGGGCCGAATGGGTTCTGCCCAAGGCGCAGGAGGTCTCCTCCACTGGGCTTCAGAGGCCTCTGAGGGCCGCGTGGCTGCCAGTGCGACCCTGTGGCGAAAGTCGTGCGCTCTGGGAAGCCCGGACACAGCAGGCAGCTCCCAGACTGTCCAGCCCAGGGAGCGCAGCTTCCCCCGTCAGCCATTTTGGGGGTGGGCCCAGAGGAATTCTGCAACTTCTCCTCCGGTGTCCCTGCTGGGGAGTGCCGGGGTGCCCTGCCTGCGGCTGCACTGGGGTCACGTGGCCCCCTTCCTCACCGGAAGCTGAGGGTCTTCGAGGTTCTGGGGCCGGGGCCATTTGCACCGGGCACTCCCAGGGGCGGCCATCTCGTGCTGCCCCTGGGGTTTCTGAGGGCCTTGCCCAGCTGCAGAACCAGGGTCCAGTCTCCCGCGGAGAGCACACAAGAAGGCACGGCCCGGAGCCCATTGCCCGTGTGCACCCTCAGGACAACAAACCCACCCCAGCCCCGCCCCGCGCCGTCCCCACTGGGCCAGTTGCTTCCAGCCCTGTGGCTGTCTCCATCTCTTGAGGCCTGGTAACTGGCTTTGAGCGAAACCATCTCCGCTTGGTGGCAGTATGGCTCCATCAATGCCAACTTAGCGCCTAACCCTGCCCCCACTACACCATCAGGCCTTAGCTCTCCTCCCCTTCTAATGTAAAACCAAAAGCAAAACCAAAGCAACACAGACAGTCCCGTGAAAGAGGAGAGAAGAGGAAAGGAAGCAATCACCCAGCGGCAACCACGTGGACCACCAAATGCACAGGACAAAAGGACCACTGACCACGAGGCTGGAGCCCCTGCAGTCCTTTCCTCTTCCTTTCCTCCAGCCCCCTTTTCCTTGACTCCTGCTCTTGGGAGAAGTAAAAGGCAAAGGATACACCAAGCAACCTGCCTGGGTGACATTGCCTGAGGGTCTAAATCACAGGATTTCTCCTGGACCAGGTGGTGGCCACCAGGCTGGTGCTGAAAACCTCGCTGGCTTGCAAGTCACTTTGTTGCGGGACTCCGCTTCCCTTTCAAGGCCTGGAGCTTCAGCTTCAGCTTGAGGCCACCACCTCGGGCTGGCCCAACAGTGCAGCCAGAAGTGGCTGGCCCAACCTGGAGGCGCCCCTAACATGGGGTGCCATGGCCTGACTCTGGGCAGGCTGGCCTTGCCCTCACACAGGAACCTTGCAAGGCTAACAAACATCGCCAGTCACAGAGCCCCACACAGGGCCGTGATTCTCTGTAGGACGGGCACAGACTCTGCTCCCACTTGGAGACCCCATTTCCCTGGCTAAACAAGGGAGGCTTCAGGTTTACACCAGCAGCCTGGGCCCACCTGCTGGCAGAGGACTATCTAGTGGAACTCAGAATGGCTGCGTGTCGCTTTTTGAGAGCCCCTCTGGGAATGCGTGTTTCAGCCATTCTCAGAGTACTTGCTGCAGGCAGGGGGTGCGGGTGGGGTGGGGGGAGAGTGGTGCGAGGGTATATAGGAAAGCAGAGTTGACAGCACGTGTCAGTATGTTTCTGGTTGTGTGAGGGTGTGCTGTGTGTGGCGGTGTAGGAAGACAGAGTGTGTGTGTGTGTCTCTGTGTGTGTGTGTCTCTGTGGTGTGTGTGTCTCTGTGTGTTTGTGTACCCGAGCCCACGCTCTCTCACCTGTCTATGGAGCTTCCTGCCCGTGGGCATGTGTTGCCGTGGGTATCCGGCTATGGGTGCTTGATTGCCTGGTTTTGTGCGTGGTGGCCAGCACCAACCTGCCTGGGCTTGGGGACAGGGAGGCGACCGCTCGTAAGTATACAGTGAAATCTATACTCTTCGGATCACGCCACTGGATTGTGAACCAACGGCAAGCAGGGAGCAACTTGAGGAGGCTCCTACTGGCTCATCTTCGGCCTTGAAGGGCTTCCATAAGGAGAACAACTGCTCGGAATGGAAAGTCAAGAGATAATTTTGCAAGCCTGGAGTTCGTCATGCTGTTTCATTGCGAAGCAACTCCTGGATCTTCCTTGGGTTGGTTGATGTTTAGTTCTCTGGGTTTTCCCGGAGGATGACAGTGACCTCCACCGCTGGAGAAGGGAAAAGGTGTCGAGGGGGAAGGGGAAGAGTCCAAACTGAACCACACGACTGCCTTCTCCTACACCTGTGCCTCCCCCTGGACCAAAGAGCAGACGTGAAAGGAGGTCGCTGAGGACACTAGGCCAGTGAAAGGAACAGAGGGAAGCAGTAACTGCCCACCACCACCACCACCACCGTCACCATCACCAACACCTCAACCACCGTGGCCCTGACAACCACCGCGTTGCCGTGGTTCCAGTGCAGGGGCGCTTCACTGTGTATCTTTTGCAACCTGCACAGGGAGTGACAGGGAGACACTAGCTGCCGAGAGACCAAAAGACAGGCAACAAGGTAGCCCCTTGATCTGGGCAGGGTGGCGGGGGCGGGGTGGTCCCTCCTGAGTGCCATCAAGGGCTCCGACTCAGCAGTAGGCCCGCCGGGCCTACACAGTGCAAAGGGAGAGTCAAGGCCGCGTCTGACACCCTGAGTATGTCATGGGTCCACTGCAAAGGGCCCAAGAGCCCTGGGATGCACTCAGGGCACAGAAAGGTTAGGAAGACCCCTGGGAACTCTAGGTTCATAGGAGGAGGTAAGGGCCATGAGAGGGTTGAGGTAATCCCTGATGGCAATTAAGAGATGGATGTGAGGGAATGCCCCTTACTCTCCCAGTCCAGGGGGGCATTTTCCCTTCCTAAGGGAGACTACATATATTGTCCAGGTTGAGCTTCCCAGGCACGCACCCAACCCTGCCTTTTGTCCAGAGGGAAGAACTGAAAGTAAGGCATTGAGTGGAAGGCAGGAGCCGAACGTGGAGAGCAAGCTGAAATCAAAAGAAAGAACCATAATGGAGGTGAAGCAGGAAGGCGATCCCCAGGGCACTGTGTCCCAGGGTGGCAGATGGAACCAGCCGAAGCCTCCTCGGGCTTGCTGAGGGAAGAGCCATCTCAGCCAAGGCTGAGTCTCAGCCCCTCAGGCAAGGGGCAGAACCGTGTCCAGAGAGAGGTCTGTTTGGCGATGCTGCAGCGCCCACCTGGGAAGCGGAGGTACCGATAGAAAAGGGAAGGAAGAAGAACAGGGGACAAGGAAGGTAGGGCAACCGTCGGGTCCACGGAGACGGGCAGAGTGGGTACGAGTGCGAGGGCTTGCGCAGGCGTGCTGCCCTGAATGTAACCATGTGCGGGGTGGTGGGGGTGTGCGTGTGCGAGCCCGAGTGATTTCAGTAACGTTAAACCCTGGCGAACGCTGGCAAAGTGTGAAGCGATGCAGAGAGTAGGGATTCCACCACTTGCTGCTCCCAGTCCCGGCCCTCCTTCCTCGCTGCATTTTTCCCAAATCAGTGACCCATGTACCCTGATGTTTCATGCCTGGGAAAGATGCCCCTTAGGCCCTACCCGACAGGAAGGTGGTGACTTTTGTTGTCGCGGGACGTTTTCTGTGTGATCGTTTTTTCTCACCAATTTCAAAGGTGGGCCTACCTCCTGGGACAGCTTGGCCTACAAAAGGGTTCCAAGCAGACAGTCCACTCCTCAGTTCTAAGGGGCCTTATGATACTTCAGCGTGTGCGGAATCCCTGGGACGTGGATGTTCTTTCCTTTGGAGCGCCCTCCTGCTCCCTCTACACGCCCAGGAAGACTTTAGAAGAACAAAGAAAGGAAACGCTGAGGAAACTGTAAAGAGCCTCACGATCACCTTCCACATTGGTCTCGCGCCAGGTTCTGGGTGGCATGGGCATGACATCATTGAACCCTCACGCCACGGTGACCGCCTGCGTTCCTTTGCATCTGCGGACACAAAATGTCACCAGCCTCTTCAGTACGCAGAGTTTGTAGCCCTGCCATCAGGCCTCAGACACTGCAGCTGACCCCAAGGGTGGTGCCTGAGGGCAACTCAGGATGGAGAAAAGCAGGATACTAGCCCTGGAAAGTTCAGATGCATGTCTAGGAATGATTTCAATGGACCAAGACTCTTGTGTCTTCCCATAATCAGAAACGCGCTCAGTTCTCTGAATTCAGATGTCTGGGTGAGGTTTTGGTGGTGGTGGTGGTGCTGCTGACGCTGGCGCTGGTGGTGATGGTGCTCTGTTGATTTCATTGTTTTGGTTTTTGTCTTTGTGATTAGCAGCAGTCTTTTGGTGTTCCCCAACATGTATCTAGGTTTTCCATTTAATTCAGCGAAAACTCCTAAACAGCCTGGCTCCTTCCTCCCGTACTTCTTCAGAACCCTTCCACAGCGCTTTGTGAATGGGTGTCGCCGAGTCTGTAGTCTTCGGTACGATCCCCGAATAAAAGGTTCCTCTCAGCTTTTACGTTGTACCTTTTTCTTCTCTCCACACATCCTAGTAGGCTCTGGATAAAGGCCCAGATCCCTCGTTTTGAGGCTCTTCCTGGAAATGCTTCATTCCCTGAAGGTGTTGAGTGGTTCTTCAGAAGTGGTTTCTGAGATGTGTTCATGTGCCTGTGTGTGTTTCCGTGCATGCGTGTGCGTGTGTGTGTGAGACTGTGTGTGTGTGTGTGTGTGTGTGTGTGTGTGTGTGTGTGTGTGTGTTTACCGGGGATCCATAATTTCCCCTGCAGGATCTCACGGGTCTTACTTACAGGGGGAACACTAGGCTAGTGTCAGGGGTTAGGTTGACAAGCAGAGAGATCTCCATGCCAAGCCAACCCAAGCAGCTCCCTTCCTCCACATGACCCTCCAAACCCCAAGACCCACTTCCCCTCCCCCTCTGCCCTGTACTCCACCTTCTCCCAAAGGATAAAAATTCACAGGGGCACCTGGAAAATACTGAGCATGACATGTGCCCGGGCTTCTGGCGCAGAACTGAAGCCTGAGAGCCTGGCTAGCGAGGCCTGCGGGAAGAAAGACCCCGGTGGTAGCGAATTTGTGGACAAATGTAGTCGAGGCCAAGTGGCCTTCCCCAAGTAGACCCACCAGTGCGACCCACGCCATCCCCAATAGTCCCACCCCTGCGCACAAAGGACGCTCGGGGGTTCCACGCAGGGTTGCAGTGCGGTGGCCACTTCCGGACCCTTGTGATTCAAGTAAAGAAGGGGTCACAACCTTCGGAACCTTCCCGGAGTGTGCCTGCCACTGACCCACCGGATCTTTGTCCCAGTGAAGCAACTCCACTTGAGCAGGACAGAGGTTGCTCCCTAGGAAGAGATGCGGTGCAGACAAGCCACAGGCCAGCAAGAGTCAGAAGATAAAAGAAGGGACTCAAAGCTCACGGCTGGGATCTCTGCGGGTCGTCGGCAGCAGCGTTCACTCTGAACCAGGGCATCAAGGGAATCAAGAACTGCCTAGCTACACTTGCGGGTTTGGTGGAAAGTGGCCAAGTTGGTGAAGAGCCCAGCTGAAGATGAGATGGGTGGTCTGTGAGCTGGACTATGGATGGGGATGAGGATAATGGGATGTTGGTGCCAATGTGGCTGCTGCTGTGGATGATGATGAGAATGATGATCATGAGGATGATGAGGAGGAGGAGGAAGAGGATGAGGTTGAGGGCGAGAAAGAGGAGGAGGAGGAGGAGGAGGGTGATCTGAAAGTTTCACAGCCACCACTGCACACCGACCACTGTTTGCAAGCTAAAGGCAGGCGCGGAAGGCTCGGTGGGGGCAGGGACAAGGGTGACTGCCATTTCTGTAGCCACAGCGCCATCCAGCGGAAGGCCTTATGTGAAAAGCCCAGGCAGCCGAGCTGTGTCTTCTGCCCTGCGCAGGGAACAGCGAGGCTGTGTTGGGCCGAATGGGTTCTGCCCAAGGCGCAGGAGGTCTCCTCCACTGGGCTTCAGAGGCCTCTGAGGGCCGCGTGGCTGCCAGTGCGACCCTGTGGCGAAAGTCGTGCGCTCTGGGAAGCCCGGACACAGCAGGCAGCTCCCAGACTGTCCAGCCCAGGGAGCGCAGCTTCCCCCGTCAGCCATTTTGGGGGTGGGCCCAGAGGAATTCTGCAACTTCTCCTCCGGTGTCCCTGCTGGGGAGTGCCGGGGTGCCCTGCCTGCGGCTGCACTGGGGTCACGTGGCCCCCTTCCTCACCGGAAGCTGAGGGTCTTCGAGGTTCTGGGGCCGGGGCCATTTGCACCGGGCACTCCCAGGGGCGGCCATCTCGTGCTGCCCCTGGGGTTTCTGAGGGCCTTGCCCAGCTGCAGAACCAGGGTCCAGTCTCCCGCGGAGAGCACACAAGAAGGCACGGCCCGGAGCCCATTGCCCGTGTGCACCCTCAGGACAACAAACCCACCCCAGCCCCGCCCCGCGCCGTCCCCACTGGGCCAGTTGCTTCCAGCCCTGTGGCTGTCTCCATCTCTTGAGGCCTGGTAACTGGCTTTGAGCGAAACCATCTCCGCTTGGTGGCAGTATGGCTCCATCAATGCCAACTTAGCGCCTAACCCTGCCCCCACTACACCATCAGGCCTTAGCTCTCCTCCCCTTCTAATGTAAAACCAAAAGCAAAACCAAAGCAACACAGACAGTCCCGTGAAAGAGGAGAGAAGAGGAAAGGAAGCAATCACCCAGCGGCAACCACGTGGACCACCAAATGCACAGGACAAAAGGACCACTGACCACGAGGCTGGAGCCCCTGCAGTCCTTTCCTCTTCCTTTCCTCCAGCCCCCTTTTCCTTGACTCCTGCTCTTGGGAGAAGTAAAAGGCAAAGGATACACCAAGCAACCTGCCTGGGTGACATTGCCTGAGGGTCTAAATCACAGGATTTCTCCTGGACCAGGTGGTGGCCACCAGGCTGGTGCTGAAAACCTCGCTGGCTTGCAAGTCACTTTGTTGTGGGACTCCGCTTCCCTTTCAAGGCCTGGAGCTTCAGCTTCAGCTTGAGGCCACCACCTCGGGCTGGCCCAACAGTGCAGCCAGAAGTGGCTGGCCCAACCTGGAGGCGCCCCTAACATGGGGTGCCATGGCCTGACTCTGGGCAGGCTGGCCTTGCCCTCACACAGGAACCTTGCAAGGCTAACAAACATCGCCAGTCACAGAGCCCCACACAGGGCCGTGATTCTCTGTAGGACGGGCACAGACTCTGCTCCCACTTGGAGACCCCATTTCCCTGGCTAAACAAGGGAGGCTTCAGGTTTACACCAGCAGCCTGGGCCCACCTGCTGGCAGAGGACTATCTAGTGGAACTCAGAATGGCTGCGTGTCGCTTTTTGAGAGCCCCTCTGGGAATGCGTGTTTCAGCCATTCTCAGAGTACTTGCTGCAGGCAGGGGGTGCGGGTGGGGTGGGGGGAGAGTGGTGCGAGGGTATATAGGAAAGCAGAGTTGACAGCACGTGTCAGTATGTTTCTGGTTGTGTGAGGGTGTGCTGTGTGTGGCGGTGTAGGAAGACAGAGTGTGTGTGTGTGTCTCTGTGTGTGTGTGTCTCTGTGGTGTGTGTGTCTCTGTGTGTTTGTGTACCCGAGCCCACGCTCTCTCACCTGTCTATGGAGCTTCCTGCCCGTGGGCATGTGTTGCCGTGGGTATCCGGCTATGGGTGCTTGATTGCCTGGTTTTGTGCGTGGTGGCCAGCACCAACCTGCCTGGGCTTGGGGACAGGGAGGCGACCGCTCGTAAGTATACAGTGAAATCTATACTCTTCGGATCACGCCACTGGATTGTGAACCAACGGCAAGCAGGGAGCAACTTGAGGAGGCTCCTACTGGCTCATCTTCGGCCTTGAAGGGCTTCCATAAGGAGAACAACTGCTCGGAATGGAAAGTCAAGAGATAATTTTGCAAGCCTGGAGTTCGTCATGCTGTTTCATTGCGAAGCAACTCCTGGATCTTCCTTGGGTTGGTTGATGTTTAGTTCTCTGGGTTTTCCCGGAGGATGACAGTGACCTCCACCGCTGGAGAAGGGAAAAGGTGTCGAGGGGGAAGGGGAAGAGTCCAAACTGAACCACACGACTGCCTTCTCCTACACCTGTGCCTCCCCCTGGACCAAAGAGCAGACGTGAAAGGAGGTCGCTGAGGACACTAGGCCAGTGAAAGGAACAGAGGGAAGCAGTAACTGCCCACCACCACCACCACCACCGTCACCATCACCAACACCTCAACCACCGTGGCCCTGACAACCACCGCGTTGCCGTGGTTCCAGTGCAGGGGCGCTTCACTGTGTATCTTTTGCAACCTGCACAGGGAGTGACAGGGAGACACTAGCTGCCGAGAGACCAAAAGACAGGCAACAAGGTAGCCCCTTGATCTGGGCAGGGTGGCGGGGGCGGGGTGGTCCCTCCTGAGTGCCATCAAGGGCTCCGACTCAGCAGTAGGCCCGCCGGGCCTACACAGTGCAAAGGGAGAGTCAAGGCCGCGTCTGACACCCTGAGTATGTCATGGGTCCACTGCAAAGGGCCCAAGAGCCCTGGGATGCACTCAGGGCACAGAAAGGTTAGGAAGACCCCTGGGAACTCTAGGTTCATAGGAGGAGGTAAGGGCCATGAGAGGGTTGAGGTAATCCCTGATGGCAATTAAGAGATGGATGTGAGGGAATGCCCCTTACTCTCCCAGTCCAGGGGGGCATTTTCCCTTCCTAAGGGAGACTACATATATTGTCCAGGTTGAGCTTCCCAGGCACGCACCCAACCCTGCCTTTTGTCCAGAGGGAAGAACTGAAAGTAAGGCATTGAGTGGAAGGCAGGAGCCGAACGTGGAGAGCAAGCTGAAATCAAAAGAAAGAACCATAATGGAGGTGAAGCAGGAAGGCGATCCCCAGGGCACTGTGTCCCAGGGTGGCAGATGGAACCAGCCGAAGCCTCCTCGGGCTTGCTGAGGGAAGAGCCATCTCAGCCAAGGCTGAGTCTCAGCCCCTCAGGCAAGGGGCAGAACCGTGTCCAGAGAGAGGTCTGTTTGGCGATGCTGCAGCGCCCACCTGGGAAGCGGAGGTACCGATAGAAAAGGGAAGGAAGAAGAACAGGGGACAAGGAAGGTAGGGCAACCGTCGGGTCCACGGAGACGGGCAGAGTGGGTACGAGTGCGAGGGCTTGCGCAGGCGTGCTGCCCTGAATGTAACCATGTGCGGGGTGGTGGGGGTGTGCGTGTGCGAGCCCGAGTGATTTCAGTAACGTTAAACCCTGGCGAACGCTGGCAAAGTGTGAAGCGATGCAGAGAGTAGGGATTCCACCACTTGCTGCTCCCAGTCCCGGCCCTCCTTCCTCGCTGCATTTTTCCCAAATCAGTGACCCATGTACCCTGATGTTTCATGCCTGGGAAAGATGCCCCTTAGGCCCTACCCGACAGGAAGGTGGTGACTTTTGTTGTCGCGGGACGTTTTCTGTGTGATCGTTTTTTCTCACCAATTTCAAAGGTGGGCCTACCTCCTGGGACAGCTTGGCCTACAAAAGGGTTCCAAGCAGACAGTCCACTCCTCAGTTCTAAGGGGCCTTATGATACTTCAGCGTGTGCGGAATCCCTGGGACGTGGATGTTCTTTCCTTTGGAGCGCCCTCCTGCTCCCTCTACACGCCCAGGAAGACTTTAGAAGAACAAAGAAAGGAAACGCTGAGGAAACTGTAAAGAGCCTCACGATCACCTTCCACATTGGTCTCGCGCCAGGTTCTGGGTGGCATGGGCATGACATCATTGAACCCTCACGCCACGGTGACCGCCTGCGTTCCTTTGCATCTGCGGACACAAAATGTCACCAGCCTCTTCAGTACGCAGAGTTTGTAGCCCTGCCATCAGGCCTCAGACACTGCAGCTGACCCCAAGGGTGGTGCCTGAGGGCAACTCAGGATGGAGAAAAGCAGGATACTAGCCCTGGAAAGTTCAGATGCATGTCTAGGAATGATTTCAATGGACCAAGACTCTTGTGTCTTCCCATAATCAGAAACGCGCTCAGTTCTCTGAATTCAGATGTCTGGGTGAGGTTTTGGTGGTGGTGGTGGTGCTGCTGACGCTGGCGCTGGTGGTGATGGTGCTCTGTTGATTTCATTGTTTTGGTTTTTGTCTTTGTGATTAGCAGCAGTCTTTTGGTGTTCCCCAACATGTATCTAGGTTTTCCATTTAATTCAGCGAAAACTCCTAAACAGCCTGGCTCCTTCCTCCCGTACTTCTTCAGAACCCTTCCACAGCGCTTTGTGAATGGGTGTCGCCGAGTCTGTAGTCTTCGGTACGATCCCCGAATAAAAGGTTCCTCTCAGCTTTTACGTTGTACCTTTTTCTTCTCTCCACACATCCTAGTAGGCTCTGGATAAAGGCCCAGATCCCTCATTTTGAGGCTCTTCCTGGAAATGCTTCATTCCCTGAAGGTGTTGAGTGGTTCTTCAGAAGTGGTTTCTGAGATGTGTTCATGTGCCTGTGTGTGTTTCCGTGCATGCGTGTGCGTGTGTGTGTGAGACTGTGTGTGTGTGTGTGTGTGTGTGTGTGTGTGTGTGTGTGTGTGTGTTTACCGGGGATCCATAATTTCCCCTGCAGGATCTCACGGGTCTTACTTACAGGGGGAACACTAGGCTAGTGTCAGGGGTTAGGTTGACAAGCAGAGAGATCTCCATGCCAAGCCAACCCAAGCAGCTCCCTTCCTCCACATGACCCTCCAAACCCCAAGACCCACTTCCCCTCCCCCTCTGCCCTGTACTCCACCTTCTCCCAAAGGATAAAAATTCACAGGGGCACCTGGAAAATACTGAGCATGACATGTGCCCGGGCTTCTGGCGCAGAACTGAAGCCTGAGAGCCTGGCTAGCGAGGCCTGCGGGAAGAAAGACCCCGGTGGTAGCGAATTTGTGGACAAATGTAGTCGAGGCCAAGTGGCCTTCCCCAAGTAGACCCACCAGTGCGACCCACGCCATCCCCAATAGTCCCACCCCTGCGCACAAAGGACGCTCGGGGGTTCCACGCAGGGTTGCAGTGCGGTGGCCACTTCCGGACCCTTGTGATTCAAGTAAAGAAGGGGTCACAACCTTCGGAACCTTCCCGGAGTGTGCCTGCCACTGACCCACCGGATCTTTGTCCCAGTGAAGCAACTCCACTTGAGCAGGACAGAGGTTGCTCCCTAGGAAGAGATGCGGTGCAGACAAGCCACAGGCCAGCAAGAGTCAGAAGATAAAAGAAGGGACTCAAAGCTCACGGCTGGGATCTCTGCGGGTCGTCGGCAGCAGCGTTCACTCTGAACCAGGGCATCAAGGGAATCAAGAACTGCCTAGCTACACTTGCGGGTTTGGTGGAAAGTGGCCAAGTTGGTGAAGAGCCCAGCTGAAGATGAGATGGGTGGTCTGTGAGCTGGACTATGGATGGGGATGAGGATAATGGGATGTTGGTGCCAATGTGGCTGCTGCTGTGGATGATGATGAGAATGATGATCATGAGGATGATGAGGAGGAGGAGGAAGAGGATGAGGTTGAGGGCGAGAAAGAGGAGGAGGAGGAGGAGGAGGGTGATCTGAAAGTTTCACAGCCACCACTGCACACCGACCACTGTTTGCAAGCTAAAGGCAGGCGCGGAAGGCTCGGTGGGGGCAGGGACAAGGGTGACTGCCATTTCTGTAGCCACAGCGCCATCCAGCGGAAGGCCTTATGTGAAAAGCCCAGGCAGCCGAGCTGTGTCTTCTGCCCTGCGCAGGGAACAGCGAGGCTGTGTTGGGCCGAATGGGTTCTGCCCAAGGCGCAGGAGGTCTCCTCCACTGGGCTTCAGAGGCCTCTGAGGGCCGCGTGGCTGCCAGTGCGACCCTGTGGCGAAAGTCGTGCGCTCTGGGAAGCCCGGACACAGCAGGCAGCTCCCAGACTGTCCAGCCCAGGGAGCGCAGCTTCCCCCGTCAGCCATTTTGGGGGTGGGCCCAGAGGAATTCTGCAACTTCTCCTCCGGTGTCCCTGCTGGGGAGTGCCGGGGTGCCCTGCCTGCGGCTGCACTGGGGTCACGTGGCCCCCTTCCTCACCGGAAGCTGAGGGTCTTCGAGGTTCTGGGGCCGGGGCCATTTGCACCGGGCACTCCCAGGGGCGGCCATCTCGTGCTGCCCCTGGGGTTTCTGAGGGCCTTGCCCAGCTGCAGAACCAGGGTCCAGTCTCCCGCGGAGAGCACACAAGAAGGCACGGCCCGGAGCCCATTGCCCGTGTGCACCCTCAGGACAACAAACCCACCCCAGCCCCGCCCCGCGCCGTCCCCACTGGGCCAGTTGCTTCCAGCCCTGTGGCTGTCTCCATCTCTTGAGGCCTGGTAACTGGCTTTGAGCGAAACCATCTCCGCTTGGTGGCAGTATGGCTCCATCAATGCCAACTTAGCGCCTAACCCTGCCCCCACTACACCATCAGGCCTTAGCTCTCCTCCCCTTCTAATGTAAAACCAAAAGCAAAACCAAAGCAACACAGACAGTCCCGTGAAAGAGGAGAGAAGAGGAAAGGAAGCAATCACCCAGCGGCAACCACGTGGACCACCAAATGCACAGGACAAAAGGACCACTGACCACGAGGCTGGAGCCCCTGCAGTCCTTTCCTCTTCCTTTCCTCCAGCCCCCTTTTCCTTGACTCCTGCTCTTGGGAGAAGTAAAAGGCAAAGGATACACCAAGCAACCTGCCTGGGTGACATTGCCTGAGGGTCTAAATCACAGGATTTCTCCTGGACCAGGTGGTGGCCACCAGGCTGGTGCTGAAAACCTCGCTGGCTTGCAAGTCACTTTGTTGCGGGACTCCGCTTCCCTTTCAAGGCCTGGAGCTTCAGCTTCAGCTTGAGGCCACCACCTCGGGCTGGCCCAACAGTGCAGCCAGAAGTGGCTGGCCCAACCTGGAGGCGCCCCTAACATGGGGTGCCATGGCCTGACTCTGGGCAGGCTGGCCTTGCCCTCACACAGGAACCTTGCAAGGCTAACAAACATCGCCAGTCACAGAGCCCCACACAGGGCCGTGATTCTCTGTAGGACGGGCACAGACTCTGCTCCCACTTGGAGACCCCATTTCCCTGGCTAAACAAGGGAGGCTTCAGGTTTACACCAGCAGCCTGGGCCCACCTGCTGGCAGAGGACTATCTAGTGGAACTCAGAATGGCTGCGTGTCGCTTTTTGAGAGCCCCTCTGGGAATGCGTGTTTCAGCCATTCTCAGAGTACTTGCTGCAGGCAGGGGGTGCGGGTGGGGTGGGGGGAGAGTGGTGCGAGGGTATATAGGAAAGCAGAGTTGACAGCACGTGTCAGTATGTTTCTGGTTGTGTGAGGGTGTGCTGTGTGTGGCGGTGTAGGAAGACAGAGTGTGTGTGTGTGTCTCTGTGTGTGTGTGTCTCTGTGGTGTGTGTGTCTCTGTGTGTTTGTGTACCCGAGCCCACGCTCTCTCACCTGTCTATGGAGCTTCCTGCCCGTGGGCATGTGTTGCCGTGGGTATCCGGCTATGGGTGCTTGATTGCCTGGTTTTGTGCGTGGTGGCCAGCACCAACCTGCCTGGGCTTGGGGACAGGGAGGCGACCGCTCGTAAGTATACAGTGAAATCTATACTCTTCGGATCACGCCACTGGATTGTGAACCAACGGCAAGCAGGGAGCAACTTGAGGAGGCTCCTACTGGCTCATCTTCGGCCTTGAAGGGCTTCCATAAGGAGAACAACTGCTCGGAATGGAAAGTCAAGAGATAATTTTGCAAGCCTGGAGTTCGTCATGCTGTTTCATTGCGAAGCAACTCCTGGATCTTCCTTGGGTTGGTTGATGTTTAGTTCTCTGGGTTTTCCCGGAGGATGACAGTGACCTCCACCGCTGGAGAAGGGAAAAGGTGTCGAGGGGGAAGGGGAAGAGTCCAAACTGAACCACACGACTGCCTTCTCCTACACCTGTGCCTCCCCCTGGACCAAAGAGCAGACGTGAAAGGAGGTCGCTGAGGACACTAGGCCAGTGAAAGGAACAGAGGGAAGCAGTAACTGCCCACCACCACCACCACCACCGTCACCATCACCAACACCTCAACCACCGTGGCCCTGACAACCACCGCGTTGCCGTGGTTCCAGTGCAGGGGCGCTTCACTGTGTATCTTTTGCAACCTGCACAGGGAGTGACAGGGAGACACTAGCTGCCGAGAGACCAAAAGACAGGCAACAAGGTAGCCCCTTGATCTGGGCAGGGTGGCGGGGGCGGGGTGGTCCCTCCTGAGTGCCATCAAGGGCTCCGACTCAGCAGTAGGCCCGCCGGGCCTACACAGTGCAAAGGGAGAGTCAAGGCCGCGTCTGACACCCTGAGTATGTCATGGGTCCACTGCAAAGGGCCCAAGAGCCCTGGGATGCACTCAGGGCACAGAAAGGTTAGGAAGACCCCTGGGAACTCTAGGTTCATAGGAGGAGGTAAGGGCCATGAGAGGGTTGAGGTAATCCCTGATGGCAATTAAGAGATGGATGTGAGGGAATGCCCCTTACTCTCCCAGTCCAGGGGGGCATTTTCCCTTCCTAAGGGAGACTACATATATTGTCCAGGTTGAGCTTCCCAGGCACGCACCCAACCCTGCCTTTTGTCCAGAGGGAAGAACTGAAAGTAAGGCATTGAGTGGAAGGCAGGAGCCGAACGTGGAGAGCAAGCTGAAATCAAAAGAAAGAACCATAATGGAGGTGAAGCAGGAAGGCGATCCCCAGGGCACTGTGTCCCAGGGTGGCAGATGGAACCAGCCGAAGCCTCCTCGGGCTTGCTGAGGGAAGAGCCATCTCAGCCAAGGCTGAGTCTCAGCCCCTCAGGCAAGGGGCAGAACCGTGTCCAGAGAGAGGTCTGTTTGGCGATGCTGCAGCGCCCACCTGGGAAGCGGAGGTACCGATAGAAAAGGGAAGGAAGAAGAACAGGGGACAAGGAAGGTAGGGCAACCGTCGGGTCCACGGAGACGGGCAGAGTGGGTACGAGTGCGAGGGCTTGCGCAGGCGTGCTGCCCTGAATGTAACCATGTGCGGGGTGGTGGGGGTGTGCGTGTGCGAGCCCGAGTGATTTCAGTAACGTTAAACCCTGGCGAACGCTGGCAAAGTGTGAAGCGATGCAGAGAGTAGGGATTCCACCACTTGCTGCTCCCAGTCCCGGCCCTCCTTCCTCGCTGCATTTTTCCCAAATCAGTGACCCATGTACCCTGATGTTTCATGCCTGGGAAAGATGCCCCTTAGGCCCTACCCGACAGGAAGGTGGTGACTTTTGTTGTCGCGGGACGTTTTCTGTGTGATCGTTTTTTCTCACCAATTTCAAAGGTGGGCCTACCTCCTGGGACAGCTTGGCCTACAAAAGGGTTCCAAGCAGACAGTCCACTCCTCAGTTCTAAGGGGCCTTATGATACTTCAGCGTGTGCGGAATCCCTGGGACGTGGATGTTCTTTCCTTTGGAGCGCCCTCCTGCTCCCTCTACACGCCCAGGAAGACTTTAGAAGAACAAAGAAAGGAAACGCTGAGGAAACTGTAAAGAGCCTCACGATCACCTTCCACATTGGTCTCGCGCCAGGTTCTGGGTGGCATGGGCATGACATCATTGAACCCTCACGCCACGGTGACCGCCTGCGTTCCTTTGCATCTGCGGACACAAAATGTCACCAGCCTCTTCAGTACGCAGAGTTTGTAGCCCTGCCATCAGGCCTCAGACACTGCAGCTGACCCCAAGGGTGGTGCCTGAGGGCAACTCAGGATGGAGAAAAGCAGGATACTAGCCCTGGAAAGTTCAGATGCATGTCTAGGAATGATTTCAATGGACCAAGACTCTTGTGTCTTCCCATAATCAGAAACGCGCTCAGTTCTCTGAATTCAGATGTCTGGGTGAGGTTTTGGTGGTGGTGGTGGTGCTGCTGACGCTGGCGCTGGTGGTGATGGTGCTCTGTTGATTTCATTGTTTTGGTTTTTGTCTTTGTGATTAGCAGCAGTCTTTTGGTGTTCCCCAACATGTATCTAGGTTTTCCATTTAATTCAGCGAAAACTCCTAAACAGCCTGGCTCCTTCCTCCCGTACTTCTTCAGAACCCTTCCACAGCGCTTTGTGAATGGGTGTCGCCGAGTCTGTAGTCTTCGGTACGATCCCCGAATAAAAGGTTCCTCTCAGCTTTTACGTTGTACCTTTTTCTTCTCTCCACACATCCTAGTAGGCTCTGGATAAAGGCCCAGATCCCTCGTTTTGAGGCTCTTCCTGGAAATGCTTCATTCCCTGAAGGTGTTGAGTGGTTCTTCAGAAGTGGTTTCTGAGATGTGTTCATGTGCCTGTGTGTGTTTCCGTGCATGCGTGTGCGTGTGTGTGTGAGACTGTGTGTGTGTGTGTGTGTGTGTGTGTGTGTGTGTGTGTGTGTGTTACCGGGGATCCATAATTTCCCCTGCAGGATCTCACGGGTCTTACTTACAGGGGGAACACTAGGCTAGTGTCAGGGGTTAGGTTGACAAGCAGAGAGATCTCCATGCCAAGCCAACCCAAGCAGCTCCCTTCCTCCACATGACCCTCCAAACCCCAAGACCCACTTCCCCTCCCCCTCTGCCCTGTACTCCACCTTCTCCCAAAGGATAAAAATTCACAGGGGCACCTGGAAAATACTGAGCATGACATGTGCCCGGGCTTCTGGCGCAGAACTGAAGCCTGAGAGCCTGGCTAGCGAGGCCTGCGGGAAGAAAGACCCCGGTGGTAGCGAATTTGTGGACAAATGTAGTCGAGGCCAAGTGGCCTTCCCCAAGTAGACCCACCAGTGCGACCCACGCCATCCCCAATAGTCCCACCCCTGCGCACAAAGGACGCTCGGGGGTTCCACGCAGGGTTGCAGTGCG
>NW_028293857.1:0-24637 GCF_964341445.2 Mesoplodon mirus | reverse complement strand
AATGGAACGAAGCAGAATAAACAGGTACGATTCTGCTTCTATCATATTAGCATAAGCAACGAGAAACATAGTTATTACCGTGTTTGTAGAGAGTCATTGAAACGAGAAGCTGGAGAGAGATTCGCAATGAATCGAACTAAAGAATAGCTTGAAATAAATAACGAACCAATGGAACGAAGCAGAATAAACAGGTACGATTCTGCTTCTATCATATTAGCATAAGCAACGAGAAACATAGTTATTACCGTGTTTGTAGAGAATCATTCAAACGAGAAGCTGGAGAGAGATTCGCAATGAATCGAACTAAAGAATAGCTTGAAATAAATAGCGAACCAATGGAACGAAGCAAAATAAACAGGTACGATGCTGCTTCTATCATATTAGCATAAGCAACGAGAAACATAGTTATTACCGTGTTTGTAGAGAATCATTCAAACGAGAAGCTGGAGAGAGATTAGCAATGAATCGAACTAAAGAATAGCTTGAAATAAATAACGAACCAATGGAACGAAGCACAATAAACAGGTAGGATGCTGCTTCTATCATATTAGCATAAGCAACGAGAAACATAGTCATTACCGTATTTGTAGAGAGTCATTCAAACGAGAAGCTGGAGAGAGATTCGCAATGAATCGAACTAAAGAATAGCTTGAAATAAATAGCGAACCAATGGAACGAAGCACAATAAACATGTGCGATGCTGCTTCTATCATATTAGCATAAGCAACGAGAAACCTAGTTATTACCGTGTTCGTAGAGAATCATTCAAACGAGAAGCTGGAGAGAGATTCGCAATGAATCGAACTAAAGAATAGCTTGAAATAAATAACGAACCAATGGAACGAAGCAGAATAAACAGGTACGATTCTGCTTCTATCATATTAGCATAAGCAACGAGAAACATAGTTATTACCCTATTTGTAGAGAGTCATTCAAACGAGAAGCTGGAGAGAGATTCGCAATGAATCGAACTAAAGAATAGCTTGAAATAAATAGCGAACCAATGGAACGAAGCACAGTAAACAGGTGCGATGCTGCTTCTATCATATTAGCATAACCAACGAGAAACATAGTTATTACCGTATTTGTAGAGAGTCATTCAAACGAGAAGCTGGAGAGAGATTCGCAATGAATCGAACTAAAGAATAGCTTGAAATAAATAACGAACCAATGGAACGAAGCAGAATAAACAGGTAGGATGCGGCTTCTATCATATTAGCATAAGCAACGAGAAACATAGTTATTACCGTGTTTGTAGAGAATCATTCAAACGAGAAGCTGGAGAGAGATTCGCAATGAATCGAACTAAAGAATAGCTTGAAATAAATAACGAACCAATGGAACGAAGCACAATAAACAGGTGCGATGCTGCTTCTATCATATTAGCATAAGCAACGTAAAACATAGTTATTACCGTGTTTGTAGAGAATCATTCAAACGAGAAGCTGGAGAGGGATTCGCAATGAATCGAACTAAAGAATAGCTTGAAATAAATAGCGAACCAATGGAACGAAGCAGAATAAACAGGTACGATTCTGCTTCTATCATATTAGCATAAGCAACGAGAAACATAGTTATTACCGTGTTTGTAGAGAGTCATTGAAACGAGAAGCTGGAGAGAGATTCGCAATGAATCGAACTAAAGAATAGCTTGAAATAAATAACGAACCAATGGAACGAAGCAGAATAAACAGGTACGATTCTGCTTCTATCATATTAGCATAAGCAACGAGAAACATAGTTATTACCGTGTTTGTAGAGAATCATTCAAACGAGAAGCTGGAGAGAGATTCGCAATGAATCGAACTAAAGAATAGCTTGAAATAAATAGCGAACCAATGGAACGAAGCAAAATAAACAGGTACGATGCTGCTTCTATCATATTAGCATAAGCAACGAGAAACATAGTTATTACCGTGTTTGTAGAGAATCATTCAAACGAGAAGCTGGAGAGAGATTAGCAATGAATCGAACTAAAGAATAGCTTGAAATAAATAACGAACCAATGGAACGAAGCACAATAAACAGGTAGGATGCTGCTTCTATCATATTAGCATAAGCAACGAGAAACATAGTCATTACCGTATTTGTAGAGAGTCATTCAAACGAGAAGCTGGAGAGAGATTCGCAATGAATCGAACTAAAGAATAGCTTGAAATAAATAGCGAACCAATGGAACGAAGCAAAATAAACAGGTACGATGCTGCTTCTATCATATTAGCATAAGCAACGAGAAACATAGTTATTACCGTGTTTGTAGAGAATCATTCAAACGAGAAGCTGGAGAGAGATTAGCAATGAATCGAACTAAAGAATAGCTTGAAATAAATAACGAACCAATGGAACGAAGCACAATAAACAGGTAGGATGCTGCTTCTATCATATTAGCATAAGCAACGAGAAACATAGTTATTACCGTGTTTGTAGAGAATCATTCAAACGAGAAGCTGGAGAGAGATTCGCAATGAATCGAACTAAAGAATAGCTTGAAATAAATAGCGAACCAATGGAACGAAGCAAAATAAACAGGTACGATGCTGCTTCTATCATATTAGCATAAGCAACGAGAAACATAGTTATTACCGTGTTTGTAGAGAATCATTCAAACGAGAAGCTGGAGAGAGATTAGCAATGAATCGAACTAAAGAATAGCTTGAAATAAATAACGAACCAATGGAACGAAGCACAATAAACAGGTACGATGCTGCTTCTATCATATTAGCATAAGCAACGAGAAACATAGTTATTACCGTGTTTGTAGAGAATCATTCAAACGAGAAGCTGGAGAGAGATTCGCAATGAATCGAACTAAAGAATAGCTTGAAATAAATAGCGAACCAATGGAACGAAGCACAATAAACATGTGCGATGCTGCTTCTATCATATTAGCATAAGCAACGAGAAACCTAGTTATTACCGTGTTCGTAGAGAATCATTCAAACGAGAAGCTGGAGAGAGATTCGCAATGAATCGAACTAAAGAATAGCTTGAAATAAATAACGAACCAATGGAACGAAGCAGAATAAACAGGTACGATTCTGCTTCTATCATATTAGCATAAGCAACGAGAAACATAGTTATTACCCTATTTGTAGAGAGTCATTCAAACGAGAAGCTGGAGAGAGATTCGCAATGAATCGAACTAAAGAATAGCTTGAAATAAATAGCGAACCAATGGAACGAAGCACAGTAAACAGGTGCGATGCTGCTTCTATCATATTAGCATAACCAACGAGAAACATAGTTATTACCGTATTTGTAGAGAGTCATTCAAACGAGAAGCTGGAGAGAGATTCGCAATGAATCGAACTAAAGAATAGCTTGAAATAAATAACGAACCAATGGAACGAAGCAGAATAAACAGGTAGGATGCGGCTTCTATCATATTAGCATAAGCAACGAGAAACATAGTTATTACCGTGTTTGTAGAGAGTCATTCAAACGAGAAGCTGGAGAGAGATTCGCAATGAATCGAACTAAAGAATAGCTTGAAATAAATAGCGAACCAATGGAACGAAGCACAATAAACAGGTACGATGCTGCTTCTATCATATTAGCATAAGCAACGAGAAACATAGTTATTACCGTATTTGTAGAGAGTCATTCAAACGAGAAGCTGGAGAGAGATTCGCAATGAATCGAACTAAAGAATAGCTTGAAATAAATAGCGAACCAATGGAACGAAGCACAATAAACAGGTACGATGCTGCTTCTATCATATTAGCATAAGCAACGTGAAACATAGTTATTACCCTATTTGTAGAGAGTCATTGAAACGAGAAGCTGGAGAGAGATTCGCAATGAATCGAACTAAAGAATAGCTTGAAATAAATAGCGAACCAATGGAACGAAGCACAATAAACAGGTACGATGCTGCTTCTATCATATTAGCATAAGCAACGAGAAACATAGTTATTACCGTATTTGTAGAGAGTCATTTAAACGAGAAGCTGGAGAGAGATTCGCAATGAATCGAACTAAAGAATAGCTTGAAATAAATAGCGAACCAATGGAACGAAGCACAATAAACAGGTACGATGCTGCTTCTATCATATTAGCATAAGCAACGAGAAACATAGTTATTACCGTGTTTGTAGAGAATCGTTCAAACGAGAAGCTGGAGAGTGATTCGCAATGAATCGAACTAAAGAATAGCTTGAAATAAATAACGAACCAATGGAACGAAGCACAATAAACAGGTACGATGCTGCTTCTATCATATTAGCATAAGCAACGAGAAACATAGTTATTACCGTGTTTGTAGAGAGTCATTCAAACGAGAAGCTGGAGAGAGATTCGCAATGAATCGAACTAAAGAATAGCTTGAAATAAATAGCGAACCAATGGAACGAAGCAGAATACACAGGTACGATTCTGCTTCTATCATATTAGCATAAGCAACGAGAAACATAGTTATTACCGTATTTGTAGAGAGTCATTCAAACGAGAAGCTGGAGAGAGATTCGCAATGAATCGAACTAAAGAATAGCTTGAAATAAATAGCGAACCAATGGAACGAAGCACAGTAAACAGGTGCGATGCTGCTTCTATCATATTAGCATAACCAACGAGAAACATAGTTATTACCGTATTTGTAGAGAGTCATTCAAACGAGAAGCTGGAGAGAGATTCGCAATGAGTCGAACTAAAGAATAGCTTGAAATAAATAACGAACCAATGGAACGAAGCAGAATAAACAGGTAGGATGCGGCTTCTATCATATTAGCATAAGCAACGAGAAACATAGTTATTACCGTGTTTGTAGAGAGTCATTCAAACGAGAAGCTGGAGAGAGATTCGCAATGAATCGAACTAAAGAATAGCTTGAAATAAATAGCGAACCAATGGAACGAAGCACAATAAACAGGTACGATGCTGCTTCTATCATATTAGCATAAGCAACGAGAAACATAGTTATTACCGTATTTGTAGAGAGTCATTCAAACGAGAAGCTGGAGAGAGATTCGCAATGAATCGAACTAAAGAATAGCTTGAAATAAATAGCGAACCAATGGAACGAAGCACAATAAACAGGTACGATGCTGCTTCTATCATATTAGCATAAGCAACGTGAAACATAGTTATTACCCTATTTGTAGAGAGTCATTGAAACGAGAAGCTGGAGAGAGATTCGCAATGAATCGAACTAAAGAATAGCTTGAAATAAATAGCGAACCAATGGAACGAAGCACAATAAACAGGTACGATGCTGCTTCTATCATATTAGCATAAGCAACGAGAAACATAGTTATTACCGTATTTGTAGAGAGTCATTTAAACGAGAAGCTGGAGAGAGATTCGCAATGAATCGAACTAAAGAATAGCTTGAAATAAATAGCGAACCAATGGAACGAAGCACAATAAACAGGTACGATGCTGCTTCTATCATATTAGCATAAGCAACGAGAAACATAG
Organism: Mesoplodon mirus; assembly: GCF_964341445.2. NCBI lineage: Eukaryota > Metazoa > Chordata > Mammalia > Artiodactyla > Ziphiidae > Mesoplodon > Mesoplodon mirus. Next base: position 19,222 of record NW_028293857.1, on the reverse strand, counting down.
TTATTACCGTGTTTGTAGAGAATCGTTCAAACGAGAAGCTGGAGAGTGATTCGCAATGAATCGAACTAAAGAATAGCTTGAAATAAATAACGAACCAATGGAACGAAGCACAATAAACAGGTACGATGCTGCTTCTATCATATTAGCATAAGCAACGAGAAACATAGTTATTACCGTGTTTGTACAGAGTCATTCAAACGAGAAGCTGGAGAGAGATTCGCAATGAATCGAACTAAAGAATAGCTTGAAATAAATAGCGAACCAATGGAACGAAGCAGAATACACAGGTACGATTCTGCTTCTATCATATTAGCATAAGCAACGAGAAACATAGTTATTACCGTATTTGTAGAGAGTCATTCAAACGAGAAGCTGGAGAGAGATTCGCAATGAATCGAACTAAAGAATAGCTTGAAATAAATAACGAACCAATGGAACGAAGCACAATAAACAGGTAAGATGCTGCTTCTATCATATTAGCATAAGCAACGTGAAACATAGTTATTACCGTGTTTTTAGAGAGTCATTGAAACGAGAAGCTGGAGAGAGATTCGCAATGAATAGAACTAAAGAATAGCTTGAAATAAATAGCGAACCAATGGAACGAAGCACAATAAACAGGTACGATGCTGCTTCTATCATATTAGCATAAGCAACGTAAAACATTGTTATTACCGTATTTGTAGAGAGTCATTCAAACGAGAAGCTGGAGAGAGATTCGCAATGAATCGAACTAAAGAATAGCTTGAAATAAATAGCGAACCAATTGAACGAAGCACAATAAACAGGTACGAGCTGCTTCTATCATATTAGCATAAGCAACGTGAAACATAGTTATTACCGTATTTGTAGAGAGTCATTCAAACGAGAAGCTGGAGAGAGATTCGCAATGAATCGAACTAAAGAATAGCTTGAAATAAATAGCGAACCAATTGAACGAAGCACAATAAACAGGTACGATGCTGCTTCTATCATATTAGCATGAGCAACGTGAAACATAGTTATTACCGTATTTGTAGAGAGTCATTCAAACGAGAAGCTGGAGAGAGATTCGCAATGAATCGAACTAAAGAATAGCTTGAAATAAATAGCGAACCAATGGAACGAAGCACAATAAACAGGTACGATGCTGCTTCTATCATATTAGCATAAGCAACGAGAAACATAGTTATTACCGTATTTGTAGAGAGTCATTCAAACGAGAAGCTGGAGAGAGATTCGCAATGAATCGAACTAAAGAATAGCTTGAAATAAATAGCGAACCAATGGAACGAAGCACAATAAACAGGTACGATGCTGCTTCTATCATATTAGCATAAGCAACGTGAAACATAGTTATTACCCCATTTGTAGAGAGTCATTGAAACGAGAAGCTGGAGAGAGATTCGCAATGAATCGAAGTAAAGAATAGCTTGAAATAAATAGCGAACCAATGGAACGAAGCACAATAAACAGGTACGATGCTGCTTCTATCATATTAGCATAAGCAACGAGAAACATAGTTATTACCGTATTTGTAGAGAGTCATTTAAACGAGAAGCTGGAGAGAGATTCGCAATGAATCGAACTAAAGAATAGCTTGAAATAAATAGCGAACCAATGGAACGAAGCACAATAAACAGGTACGATGCTGCTTCTATCATATTAGCATAAGCAACGAGAAACATAGTTATTACCGTGTTTGTAGAGAATCGTTCAAACGAGAAGCTGGAGAGAGATTCGCAATGAATCGAACTAAAGAATAGCTTGAAATAAATAACGAACCAATGGAACGAAGCACAATAAACAGGTACGATGCTGCTTCTATCATATTAGCATAAGCAACGAGAAACATAGGAGAAGCTGGAGAGAGATTCGCAATGAATCGAACTAAAGAATAGCTTGAAATAAATAGCGAACCAATGGAACGAAGCACAATAAACAGGTACGATGCTGCTTCTATCATATTAGCATAAGCAACGAGAAACATAGTTATTACCGTATTTGTAGAGAGTCATTCAAACGAGAAGCTGGAGAGAGATTCGCAATGAATCGAACTAAAGAATAGCTTGAAATAAATAGCGAACCAATGGAACGAAGCACAATAAACAGGTACGATGCTGCTTCTATCATATTAGCATAAGCAACGTGAAACATAGTTATTACCCCATTTGTAGAGAGTCGTTGAAACGAGAAGCTGGAGAGAGATTCGCAATGAATCGAAGTAAAGAATAGCTTGAAATAAATAGCGAACCAATGGAACGAAGCACAATAAACAGGTACGATGCTGCTTCTATCATATTAGCATAAGCAACGAGAAACATAGTTATTACCGTATTTGTATAGAGTCATTTAAACGAGAAGCTGGAGAGAGATTCGCAATGAATCGAACTAAAGAATAGCTTGAAATAAATAGCGAACCAATGGAACGAAGCACAATAAACAGGTACGATGCTGCTTCTATCATATTAGCATAAGCAACGAGAAACATAGTTATTACCGTGTTTGTAGAGAATCGTTCAAACGAGAAGCTGGAGAGAGATTCGCAATGAATCGAACTAAAGAATAGCTTGAAATAAATAACGAACCAATGGAACGAAGCACAATAAACAGGTACGATGCTGCTTCTATCATATTAGCATAAGCAACGAGAAACATAGTTATTACCGTATTTGTAGAGAGTCATTCAAACGAGAAGCTGGAGAGAGATTCGCAATGAATCGAACTAAAGAATAGCTTGAAATAAATAACGAACCAATGGAACGAAGCACAATAAACAGGTACGATGCTGCTTCTATCATATTAGCATAAGCAACGTGAAACATAGTTATTACCGTGTTTTTAGAGAGTCATTGAAACGAGAAGCTGGAGAGAGATTCGCAATGAATAGAACTAAAGAATAGCTTGAAATAAATAGCGAACCAATGGAACGAAGCACAATAAACAGGTACGATGCTGCTTCTATCATATTAGCATAAGCAACGTAAAACATTGTTATTACCGTATTTGTAGAGAGTCATTCAAACGAGAAGCTGGAGAGAGATTCGCAATGAATCGAACTAAAGAATAGCTTGAAATAAATAGCGAACCAATTGAACGAAGCACAATAAACAGGTACGAGCTGCTTCTATCATATTAGCATAAGCAACGTGAAACATAGTTATTACCGTATTTGTAGAGAGTCATTCAAACGAGAAGCTGGAGAGAGATTCGCATGAATCGAACTAAAGAATAGCTTGAAATAAATAGCGAACCAATTGAACGAAGCACAATAAACAGGTACGATGCTGCTTCTATCATATTAGCATGAGCAACGTGAAACATAGTTATTACCGTATTTGTAGAGAGTCATTCAAACGAGAAGCTGGAGAGAGATTCGCAATGAATCGAACTAAAGAATAGCTTGAAATAAATAGCGAACCAATGGAACGAAGCACAATAAACAGGTACGATGCTGCTTCTATCATATTAGCATAAGCAACGAGAAACATAGTTATTACCCTATTTGTAGAGAGTCATTCAAACGAGAAGCTGGAGAGAGATTCGCAATGAATCGAACTAAAGAATAGCTTGAAATAAATAGCGAACCAATGGAACGAAGCACAATAAACAGGTACGATGCTGCTTCTATCATATTAGCATAAGCAACGAGAAACATAGTTATTACCCTATTTGTAGAGAGTCATTCAAACGAGAAGCTGGAGAGAGATTCGCAATGAATCGAACTAAAGAATAGCTTGAAATAAATAGCGAACCAATGGAACGAAGCACAATAAACAGGTACGATGCTGCTTCTATCATATTAGCATAAGCAACCTGAAACATAGTTATTACCCTATTTGTAGAGAGTCATTCAAACGAGAAGCTGGAGAGAGATTCGCAATGAATCGAACTAAAGAATAGCTTGAAATAAATAACGAACCAATGGAACGAAGCACAATAAACAGGTAGGATGCTGCTTCTATCATATTAGCATAAGCAACGAGAAACATAGTCATTACCGTATTTGCAGAGAGTCATTCAAACGAGAAGCTGGACAGAGATTCGCAATGAATCGAACTAAAGAATAGCTTCAAATAAATAACGAACCAATGGAACGAAGCACAATAAACAGGTACGATGCTGCTTCTATCATATTAGCATAAGCAACGAGAAACATAGTTATTACCGTGTTTGTAGAGAATCATTCAAACGAGAAGCTGGAGAGAGATTAGCAATGAATCGAACTAAAGAATAGCTTGAAATAAATAACGAACCAATGGAACGAAGCACAATAAACAGGTACGATGCTGCTTCTATCATATTAGCATAAGCAACGAGAAACATAGTTATTACCGTGTTTGTAGAGAATCATTCAAACGAGAAGCTGGAGAGAGATTCGCAATGAATCGAACTAAAGAATAGCTTGAAATAAATAGCGAACCAATGGAACGAAGCAAAATAAACAGGTACGATGCTGCTTCTATCATATTAGCATAAGCAACGAGAAACATAGTTATTACCGTGTTTGTAGAGAATCATTCAAACGAGAAGCTGGAGAGAGATTAGCAACGAATCGAACTAAAGAATAGCTTGAAATAAATAACGAACCAATGGAACGAAGCACAATAAACAGGTAGGATGCTGCTTCTATCATATTAGCATAAGCAACGAGAAACATAGTCATTACCGTATTTGTAGAGAGTCATTCAAACGAGAAGCTGGAGAGAGATTCGCAATGAATCGAACTAAAGAATAGCTTGAAATAAATAGCGAACCAATGGAACGAAGCACAATAAACAAGTAGGATGCTGCTTCTATCATATTAGCATAAGCAACGAGAAACATAGTTATTACCGTATTTGTAGAGAGTCATTCAAACGAGAAGCTGGAGAGAGATTCGCAATGAATCGAACTAAAGAATAGCTTGAAATAAATAGCGAACCAATGGAACGAAGCACAATAAACATGTGCGATGCTGCTTCTATCATATTAGCATAAGCAACGAGAAACCTAGTTATTACCGTGTTTGTAGAGAATCATTCAAACGAGAAGCTGGAGAGAGATTCGCAATGAATCGAACTAAAGAATAGCTTGAAATAAATAACGAACCAATGGAACGAAGCAGAATAAACAGGTACGATTCTGCTTCTATCATATTAGCATAAGCAACGAGAAACATAGTTATTACCCTATTTGTAGAGAGTCATTCAAACGAGAAGCTGGAGAGAGATTCGCAATGAATCGAACTAAAGAATAGCTTGAAATAAATAGCGAACCAATGGAACGAAGCACAATAAACAGGTGCGATGCTGCTTCTATCATATTAGCATAACCAACGAGAAACATAGTTATTACCGTATTTGTAGAGAGTCATTCAAACGAGAAGCTGGAGAGAGATTCGCAATGAATCGAACTAAAGAATAGCTTGAAATAAATAACGAACCAATGGAACGAAGCAGAATAAACAGGTAGGATGCTGCTTCTATCATATTAGCATAAGCAACGAGAAACATAGTTATTACCGTGTTTGTAGAGAATCATTCAAACGAGAAGCTGGAGAGAGATTCGCAATGAATCGAACTAAAGAATAGCTTGAAATAAATAGCGAACCAATGGAACGAAGCACAATAAACAGGTACGATGCTGCTTCTATCATATTAGCATAAGCAACGAGAAACATAGTTATTACCGTATTTGTAGAGAGTCATTCAAACGAGAAGCTGGAGAGAGATTCGCAATGAATCGAACTAAAGAATAGCTTGAAATAAATAGCGAACCAATGGAACGAAGCACAATAAACAGGTACGATGCTGCTTCTATCATATTAGCATAAGCAACGAGAAACATAGTTATTACCGTATTTGTAGAGAGTCATTCAAACGAGAAGCTGGAGAGAGATTCGCAATGAATCAAACTAAAGAATAGCTTGAAATAAATAACGAACCAATGGAACGAAGCAGAATAAACAGGTAGGATGCTGCTTCTATCATATTAGCATAAGCAACGAGAAACATAGTTATTACCGTGTTTGTAGAGAATCATTCAAACGAGAAGCTGGAGAGAGATTCGCAATGAATCGAACTAAAGAATAGCTTGAAATAAATAGCGAACCAATGGAACGAAGCAGAATAAACAGGTACGATTCTGCTTCTATCATATTAGCATAAGCAACGAGAAACATAGTTATTACCGTGTTTGTAGAGAGTCATTGAAACGAGAAGCTGGAGAGAGATTCGCAATGAATCGAACTAAAGAATAGCTTGAAATAAATAACGAACCAATGGAACGAAGCAGAATAAACAGGTACGATTCTGCTTCTATCATATTAGCATAAGCAACGAGAAACATAGTTATTACCGTGTTTGTAGAGAATCATTCAAACGAGAAGCTGGAGAGAGATTCGCAATGAATCGAACTAAAGAATAGCTTGAAATAAATAGCGAACCAATGGAACGAAGCAAAATAAACAGGTACGATGCTGCTTCTATCATATTAGCATAAGCAACGAGAAACATAGTTATTACCGTGTTTGTAGAGAATCATTCAAACGAGAAGCTGGAGAGAGATTAGCAATGAATCGAACTAAAGAATAGCTTGAAATAAATAACGAACCAATGGAACGAAGCACAATAAACAGGTAGGATGCTGCTTCTATCATATTAGCATAAGCAACGAGAAACATAGTCATTACCGTATTTGTAGAGAGTCATTCAAACGAGAAGCTGGAGAGAGATTCGCAATGAATCGAACTAAAGAATAGCTTGAAATAAATAGCGAACCAATGGAACGAAGCACAATAAACAGGTAGGATGCTGCTTCTATCATATTAGCATAAGCAACGAGAAACATAGTTATTACCGTATTTGTAGAGAGTCATTCAAACGAGAAGCTGGAGAGAGATTCGCAATGAATCGAACTAAAGAATAGCTTGAAATAAATAGCGAACCAATGGAACGAAGCACAATAAACATGTGCGATGCTGCTTCTATCATATTAGCATAAGCAACGAGAAACCTAGTTATTACCGTGTTTGTAGAGAATCATTCAAACGAGAAGCTGGAGAGAGATTAGCAATGAATCGAACTAAAGAATAGCTTGAAATAAATAACGAACCAATGGAACGAAGCACAATAAACAGGTACGATGCTGCTTCTATCATATTAGCATAAGCAACGAGAAACATAGTCATTACCGTATTTGTAGAGAGTCATTCAAACGAGAAGCTGGAGAGAGATTCGCAATGAATCGAACTAAAGAATACCTTGAAATAAATAACGAACCAATGGAACGAAGCACAATAAACAGGTACGATGCTGCTTCTATCATATTAGCATAAGCAACGTGAAACATAGTTATTACCGTGTTTTTAGAGAGTCATTGAAACGAGAAGCTGGAGAGAGATTCGCAATGAATCGAACTAAAGACTAGCTTGAAATAAATAGCGAACCAATGGAACGAAGCACAATAAACAGGTACGATGCTGCTTCTATCATATTAGCATAAGCAACGAGAAACATAGTTATTACCGTATTTGTAGAGAGTCATTCAAACGAGAAGCTGGAGAGAGATTCGCAATGAATCGAACTAAAGAATAGCTTGAAATAAATAACGAACCAATGGAACGAAGCACAATAAACAGGTACGATGCTGCTTCTATCATATTAGCATAAGCAACGAGAAACATAGTTATTACCGTGTTTGTAGAGAATCATTCAAACGAGAAGCTGGAGAGAGATTAGCAATGAATCGAACTAAAGAATAGCTTGAAATAAATAACGAACCAATGGAACGAAGCACAATAAACAGGTAGGATGCTGCTTCTATCATATTAGCATAAGCAACGAGAAACATAGTCATTACCGTATTTGTAGAGAGTCATTCAAACGAGAAGCTGGAGAGAGATTCGCAATGAATCGAACTAAAGAATAGCTTGAAATAAATAGCGAACCAATGGAACGAAGCACAATAAACAGGTAGGATGCTGCTTCTATCATATTAGCATAAGCAACGAGAAACATAGTTATTACCGTATTTGTAGAGAGTCATTCAAACGAGAAGCTGAAGAGAGATTCGCAATGAATCGAACTAAAGAATAGCTTGAAATAAATAGCGAACCAATGGAACGAAGCACAATAAACATGTGCGATGCTGCTTCTATCATATTAGCATAAGCAACGAGAAACCTAGTTATTACCGTGTTTGTAGAGAATCATTCAAACGAGAAGCTGGAGAGAGATTAGCAATGAATCGAACTAAAGAATAGCTTGAAATAAATAACGAACCAATGGAACGAAGCACAATAAACAGGTAGGATGCTGCTTCTATCATATTAGCATAAGCAACGAGAAACATAGTCATTACCGTATTTGTAGAGAGTCATTCAAACGAGAAGCTGGAGAGAGATTCGCAATGAATCGAACTAAAGACTAGCTTGAAATAAATAGCGAACCAATGGAACGAAGCACAATAAACAGGTACGATGCTGCTTCTATCATATTAGCATAAGCAACGAGAAACATAGTTATTACCGTATTTGTAGAGAGTCATTCAAACGAGAAGCTGGAGAGAGATTCGCAATGAATCGAACTAAAGAATAGCTTGAAATAAATAGCGAACCAATGGAACGAAGCACAATAAACAGGTACGATGCTGCTTCTATCATATTAGCATAAGCAACGTGAAACATAGTTATTACCCTATTTGTAGAGAGTCATTGAAACGAGAAGCTGGAGAGAGATTCGCAATGAATCGAACTAAAGAATAGCTTGAAATAAATAGCGAACCAATGGAACGAAGCACAATAAACAGGTACGATGCTGCTTCTATCATATTAGCATAAGCAACGAGAAACATAGTTATTACCGTATTTGTAGAGAGTCATTTAAACGAGAAGCTGGAGAGAGATTCGCAATGAATCGAACTAAAGAATAGCTTGAAATAAATAGCGAACCAATGGAACGAAGCACAATAAACAGGTACGATGCTGCTTCTATCATATTAGCATAAGCAACGAGAAACATAGTTATTACCGTGTTTGTAGAGAATCGTTCAAACGAGAAGCTGGAGAGAGATTCGCAATGAATCGAACTAAAGAATAGCTTGAAATAAATAACGAACCAATGGAACGAAGCACAATAAACAGGTACGATGCTGCTTCTATCATATTAGCATAAGCAACGAGAAACATAGTTATTACCGTGTTTGTAGAGAGTCATTCAAACGAGAAGCTGGAGAGAGATTCGCAATGAATCGAACTAAAGAATACCTTGAAATAAATAACGAACCAATGGAACGAAGCACAATAAACAGGTACGATGCTGCTTCTATCATATTAGCATAAGCAACGTGAAACATAGTTATTACCGTGTTTTTAGAGAGTCATTGAAACGAGAAGCTGGAGAGAGATTCGCAATGAATCGAACTAAAGACTAGCTTGAAATAAATAGCGAACCAATGGAACGAAGCACAATAAACAGGTACGATGCTGCTTCTATCATATTAGCATAAGCAACGAGAAACATAGTTATTACCGTATTTGTAGAGAGTCATTCAAACGAGAAGCTGGAGAGAGATTCGCAATGAATCGAACTAAAGAATAGCTTGAAATAAATAACGAACCAATGGAACGAAGCACAATAAACAGGTACGATGCTGCTTCTATCATATTAGCATAAGCAACGAGAAACATAGTTATTACCGTGTTTGTAGAGAATCATTCAAACGAGAAGCTGGAGAGAGATTAGCAATGAATCGAACTAAAGAATAGCTTGAAATAAATAACGAACCAATGGAACGAAGCACAATAAACAGGTAGGATGCTGCTTCTATCATATTAGCATAAGCAACGAGAAACATAGTCATTACCGTATTTGTAGAGAGTCATTCAAACGAGAAGCTGGAGAGAGATTCGCAATGAATCGAACTAAAGAATAGCTTGAAATAAATAGCGAACCAATGGAACGAAGCACAATAAACAGGTAGGATGCTGCTTCTATCATATTAGCATAAGCAACGAGAAACATAGTTATTACCGTATTTGTAGAGAGTCATTCAAACGAGAAGCTGAAGAGAGATTCGCAATGAATCGAACTAAAGAATAGCTTGAAATAAATAGCGAACCAATGAACGAAGCACAATAAACATGTGCGATGCTGCTTCTATCATATTAGCATAAGCAACGAGAAACCTAGTTATTACCGTGTTTGTAGAGAATCATTCAAACGAGAAGCTGGAGAGAGATTAGCAATGAATCGAACTAAAGAATAGCTTGAAATAAATAACGAACCAATGGAACGAAGCACAATAAACAGGTAGGATGCTGCTTCTATCATATTAGCATAAGCAACGAGAAACATAGTCATTACCGTATTTGTAGAGAGTCATTCAAACGAGAAGCTGGAGAGAGATTCGCAATGAATCGAACTAAAGACTAGCTTGAAATAAATAGCGAACCAATGGAACGAAGCACAATAAACAGGTACGATGCTGCTTCTATCATATTAGCATAAGCAACGAGAAACATAGTTATTACCGTATTTGTAGAGAGTCATTCAAACGAGAAGCTGGAGAGAGATTCGCAATGAATCGAACTAAAGAATAGCTTGAAATAAATAGCGAACCAATGGAACGAAGCACAATAAACAGGTACGATGCTGCTTCTATCATATTAGCATAAGCAACGTGAAACATAGTTATTACCCTATTTGTAGAGAGTCATTGAAACGAGAAGCTGGAGAGAGATTCGCAATGAATCGAACTAAAGAATAGCTTGAAATAAATAGCGAACCAATGGAACGAAGCACAATAAACAGGTACGATGCTGCTTCTATCATATTAGCATAAGCAACGAGAAACATAGTTATTACCGTATTTGTAGAGAGTCATTTAAACGAGAAGCTGGAGAGAGATTCGCAATGAATCGAACTAAAGAATAGCTTGAAATAAATAGCGAACCAATGGAACGAAGCACAATAAACAGGTACGATGCTGCTTCTATCATATTAGCATAAGCAACGAGAAACATAGTTATTACCGTGTTTGTAGAGAATCGTTCAAACGAGAAGCTGGAGAGAGATTCGCAATGAATCGAACTAAAGAATAGCTTGAAATAAATAACGAACCAATGGAACGAAGCACAATAAACAGGTACGATGCTGCTTCTATCATATTAGCATAAGCAACGAGAAACATAGTTATTACCGTGTTTGTAGAGAGTCATTCAAACGAGAAGCTGGAGAGAGATTCGCAATGAATCGAACTAAAGAATACCTTGAAATAAATAACGAACCAATGGAACGAAGCACAATAAACAGGTACGATGCTGCTTCTATCATATTAGCATAAGCAACGTGAAACATAGTTATTACCGTGTTTTTAGAGAGTCATTGAAACGAGAAGCTGGAGAGAGATTCGCAATGAATCGAACTAAAGACTAGCTTGAAATAAATAGCGAACCAATGGAACGAAGCACAATAAACAGGTACGATGCTGCTTCTATCATATTAGCATAAGCAACGAGAAACATAGTTATTACCGTATTTGTAGAGAGTCATTCAAACGAGAAGCTGGAGAGAGATTCGCAATGAATCGAACTAAAGAATAGCTTGAAATAAATAACGAACCAATGGAACGAAGCACAATAAACAGGTACGATGCTGCTTCTATCATATTAGCATAAGCAACGAGAAACATAGTTATTACCGTGTTTGTAGAGAATCATTCAAACGAGAAGCTGGAGAGAGATTAGCAATGAATCGAACTAAAGAATAGCTTGAAATAAATAACGAACCAATGGAACGAAGCACAATAAACAGGTAGGATGCTGCTTCTATCATATTAGCATAAGCAACGAGAAACATAGTCATTACCGTATTTGTAGAGAGTCATTCAAACGAGAAGCTGGAGAGAGATTCGCAATGAATCGAACTAAAGAATAGCTTGAAATAAATAGCGAACCAATGGAACGAAGCACAATAAACAGGTAGGATGCTGCTTCTATCATATTAGCATAAGCAACGAGAAACATAGTTATTACCGTATTTGTAGAGAGTCATTCAAACGAGAAGCTGAAGAGAGATTCGCAATGAATCGAACTAAAGAATAGCTTGAAATAAATAGCGAACCAATGGAACGAAGCACAATAAACATGTGCGATGCTGCTTCTATCATATTAGCATAAGCAACGAGAAACCTAGTTATTACCGTGTTTGTAGAGAATCATTCAAACGAGAAGCTGGAGAGAGATTAGCAATGAATCGAACTAAAGAATAGCTTGAAATAAATAACGAACCAATGGAACGAAGCACAATAAACAGGTAGGATGCTGCTTCTATCATATTAGCATAAGCAACGAGAAACATAGTCATTACCGTATTTGTAGAGAGTCATTCAAACGAGAAGCTGGAGAGAGATTCGCAATGAATCGAACTAAAGACTAGCTTGAAATAAATAGCGAACCAATGGAACGAAGCACAATAAACAGGTACGATGCTGCTTCTATCATATTAGCATAAGCAACGAGAAACATAGTTATTACCGTATTTGTAGAGAGTCATTCAAACGAGAAGCTGGAGAGAGATTCGCAATGAATCGAACTAAAGAATAGCTTGAAATAAATAGCGAACCAATGGAACGAAGCACAATAAACAGGTACGATGCTGCTTCTATCATATTAGCATAAGCAACGTGAAACATAGTTATTACCCTATTTGTAGAGAGTCATTGAAACGAGAAGCTGGAGAGAGATTCGCAATGAATCGAACTAAAGAATAGCTTGAAATAAATAGCGAACCAATGGAACGAAGCACAATAAACAGGTACGATGCTGCTTCTATCATATTAGCATAAGCAACGAGAAACATAGTTATTACCGTATTTGTAGAGAGTCATTTAAACGAGAAGCTGGAGAGAGATTCGCAATGAATCGAACTAAAGAATAGCTTGAAATAAATAGCGAACCAATGGAACGAAGCACAATAAACAGGTACGATGCTGCTTCTATCATATTAGCATAAGCAACGAGAAACATAGTTATTACCGTGTTTGTAGAGAATCGTTCAAACGAGAAGCTGGAGAGAGATTCGCAATGAATCGAACTAAAGAATAGCTTGAAATAAATAACGAACCAATGGAACGAAGCACAATAAACAGGTACGATGCTGCTTCTATCATATTAGCATAAGCAACGAGAAACATAGTTATTACCGTGTTTGTAGAGAGTCATTCAAACGAGAAGCTGGAGAGAGATTCGCAATGAATCGAACTAAAGAATACCTTGAAATAAATAACGAACCAATGGAACGAAGCACAATAAACAGGTACGATGCTGCTTCTATCATATTAGCATAAGCAACGTGAAACATAGTTATTACCGTGTTTTTAGAGAGTCATTGAAACGAGAAGCTGGAGAGAGATTCGCAATGAATCGAACTAAAGACTAGCTTGAAATAAATAGCGAACCAATGGAACGAAGCACAATAAACAGGTACGATGCTGCTTCTATCATATTAGCATAAGCAACGAGAAACATAGTTATTACCGTATTTGTAGAGAGTCATTCAAACGAGAAGCTGGAGAGAGATTCGCAATGAATCGAACTAAAGAATAGCTTGAAATAAATAACGAACCAATGGAACGAAGCACAATAAACAGGTACGATGCTGCTTCTATCATATTAGCATAAGCAACGAGAAACATAGTTATTACCGTGTTTGTAGAGAATCATTCAAACGAGAAGCTGGAGAGAGATTAGCAATGAATCGAACTAAAGAATAGCTTGAAATAAATAACGAACCAATGGAACGAAGCACAATAAACAGGTAGGATGCTGCTTCTATCATATTAGCATAAGCAACGAGAAACATAGTCATTACCGTATTTGTAGAGAGTCATTCAAACGAGAAGCTGGAGAGAGATTCGCAATGAATCGAACTAAAGAATAGCTTGAAATAAATAGCGAACCAATGGAACGAAGCACAATAAACAGGTAGGATGCTGCTTCTATCATATTAGCATAAGCAACGAGAAACATAGTTATTACCGTATTTGTAGAGAGTCATTCAAACGAGAAGCTGAAGAGAGATTCGCAATGAATCGAACTAAAGAATAGCTTGAAATAAATAGCGAACCAATGGAACGAAGCACAATAAACATGTGCGATGCTGCTTCTATCATATTAGCATAAGCAACGAGAAACCTAGTTATTACCGTGTTTGTAGAGAATCATTCAAACGAGAAGCTGGAGAGAGATTAGCAATGAATCGAACTAAAGAATAGCTTGAAATAAATAACGAACCAATGGAACGAAGCACAATAAACAGGTAGGATGCTGCTTCTATCATATTAGCATAAGCAACGAGAAACATAGTCATTACCGTATTTGTAGAGAGTCATTCAAACGAGAAGCTGGAGAGAGATTCGCAATGAATCGAACTAAAGACTAGCTTGAAATAAATAGCGAACCAATGGAACGAAGCACAATAAACAGGTACGATGCTGCTTCTATCATATTAGCATAAGCAACGAGAAACATAGTTATTACCGTATTTGTAGAGAGTCATTCAAACGAGAAGCTGGAGAGAGATTCGCAATGAATCGAACTAAAGAATAGCTTGAAATAAATAGCGAACCAATGGAACGAAGCACAATAAACAGGTACGATGCTGCTTCTATCATATTAGCATAAGCAACGTGAAACATAGTTATTACCCTATTTGTAGAGAGTCATTGAAACGAGAAGCTGGAGAGAGATTCGCAATGAATCGAACTAAAGAATAGCTTGAAATAAATAGCGAACCAATGGAACGAAGCACAATAAACAGGTACGATGCTGCTTCTATCATATTAGCATAAGCAACGAGAAACATAGTTATTACCGTATTTGTAGAGAGTCATTTAAACGAGAAGCTGGAGAGAGATTCGCAATGAATCGAACTAAAGAATAGCTTGAAATAAATAGCGAACCAATGGAACGAAGCACAATAAACAGGTACGATGCTGCTTCTATCATATTAGCATAAGCAACGAGAAACATAGTTATTACCGTGTTTGTAGAGAATCGTTCAAACGAGAAGCTGGAGAGAGATTCGCAATGAATCGAACTAAAGAATAGCTTGAAATAAATAACGAACCAATGGAACGAAGCACAATAAACAGGTACGATGCTGCTTCTATCATATTAGCATAAGCAACGAGAAACATAGTTATTACCGTGTTTGTAGAGAGTCATTCAAACGAGAAGCTGGAGAGAGATTCGCAATGAATCGAACTAAAGAATACCTTGAAATAAATAACGAACCAATGGAACGAAGCACAATAAACAGGTACGATGCTGCTTCTATCATATTAGCATAAGCAACGTGAAACATAGTTATTACCGTGTTTTTAGAGAGTCATTGAAACGAGAAGCTGGAGAGAGATTCGCAATGAATCGAACTAAAGACTAGCTTGAAATAAATAGCGAACCAATGGAACGAAGCACAATAAACAGGTACGATGCTGCTTCTATCATATTAGCATAAGCAACGAGAAACATAGTTATTACCGTATTTGTAGAGAGTCATTCAAACGAGAAGCTGGAGAGAGATTCGCAATGAATCGAACTAAAGAATAGCTTGAAATAAATAGCGAACCAATGGAACGAAGCACAATAAACAGGTACGATGCTGCTTCTATCATATTAGCATAAGCAACGAGAAACATAGTTATTACCGTGTTTGTAGAGAATCGTTCAAACGAGAAGCTGGAGAGAGATTCGCAATGAATCGAACTAAAGAATAGCTTGAAATAAATAACGAACCAATGGAACGAAGCACAATAAACAGGTACGATGCTGCTTCTATCATATTAGCATAAGCAACGAGAAACATAGTTATTACCGTGTTTGTAGAGAGTCATTCAAACGAGAAGCTGGAGAGAGATTCGCAATGAATCGAACTAAAGAATACCTTGAAATAAATAACGAACCAATGGAACGAAGCACAATAAACAGGTACGATGCTGCTTCTATCATATTAGCATAAGCAACGAGAAACATAGTTATTAACCGTGTTTGTAGAGAATCATTCAAACGAGAAGCTGGAGAGAGATTCGCAATGAATCGAACTAAAGAATAGCTTGAAATAAATAGCGAACCAATGGAACGAAGCAAAATAAACAGGTACGATGCTGCTTCTATCATATTAGCATAAGCAACGAGAAACATAGTTATTACCGTGTTTGTAGAGAATCATTCAAACGAGAAGCTGGAGAGAGATTAGCAATGAATCGAACTAAAGAATAGCTTGAAATAAATAACGAACCAATGGAACGAAGCACAATAAACAGGTAGGATGCTGCTTCTATCATATTAGC
Source organism: Mesoplodon mirus (assembly GCF_964341445.2). Classification (NCBI taxonomy): domain Eukaryota; kingdom Metazoa; phylum Chordata; class Mammalia; order Artiodactyla; family Ziphiidae; genus Mesoplodon; species Mesoplodon mirus. The sequence goes on along the minus strand of NW_028293857.1, from coordinate 2,911 downwards.
ATAAGCAACGAGAAACATAGTCATTACCGTATTTGTAGAGAGTCATTCAAACGAGAAGCTGGAGAGAGATTCGCAATGAATCGAACTAAAGAATAGCTTGAAATAAATAGCGAACCAATGGAACGAAGCACAATAAACAGGTAGGATGCTGCTTCTATCATATTAGCATAAGCAACGAGAAACATAGTTATTACCGTATTTGTAGAGAGTCATTCAAACGAGAAGCTGGAGAGAGATTCGCAATGAATCGAACTAAAGAATAGCTTGAAATAAATAGCGAACCAATGGAACGAAGCACAATAAACATGTGCGATGCTGCTTCTATCATATTAGCATAAGCAACGAGAAGCCTAGTTATTACCGTGTTTGTAGAGAATCATTCAAACGAGAAGCTGGAGAGAGATTAGCAATGAATCGAACTAAAGAATAGCTTGAAATAAATAACGAACCAATGGAACGAAGCACAATAAACAGGTAGGATGCTGCTTCTATCATATTAGCATAAGCAACGAGAAACATAGTCATTACCGTATTTGTAGAGAGTCATTCAAACGAGAAGCTGGAGAGAGATTCGCAATGAATCGAACTAAAGACTAGCTTGAAATAAATAGCGAACCAATGGAACGAAGCACAATAAACAGGTACGATGCTGCTTCTATCATATTAGCATAAGCAACGAGAAACATAGTTATTACCGTATTTGTAGAGAGTCATTCAAACGAGAAGCTGGAGAGAGATTCGCAATGAATCGAACTAAAGAATAGCTTGAAATAAATAACGAACCAATGGAACGAAGCAGAATAAACAGGTAGGATGCTGCTTCTATCATATTAGCATAAGCAACGAGAAACATAGTTATTACCGTGTTTGTAGAGAATCATTCAAACGAGAAGCTGGAGAGAGATTCGCAATGAATCGAACTAAAGAATAGCTTGAAATAAATAACGAACCAATGGAACGAAGCACAATAAACAGGTAGGATGCTGCTTCTATCATATTAGCATAAGCAACGAGAAACATAGTCATTACCGTATTTGTAGAGAGTCATTCAAACGAGAAGCTGGAGAGAGATTCGCAATGAATCGAACTAAAGAATAGCTTGAAATAAATAGCGAACCAATGGAACGAAGCACAATAAACAGGTAGGATGCTGCTTCTATCATATTAGCATAAGCAACGAGAAACATAGTTATTACCGTATTTGTAGAGAGTCATTCAAACGAGAAGCTGGAGAGAGATTCGCAATGAATCGAACTAAAGAATAGCTTGAAATAAATAGCGAACCAATGGAACGAAGCACAATAAACATGTGCGATGCTGCTTCTATCATATTAGCATAAGCAACGAGAAACCTAGTTATTACCGTGTTTGTAGAGAATCATTCAAACGAGAAGCTGGAGAGAGATTAGCAATGAATCGAACTAAAGAATAGCTTGAAATAAATAACGAACCAATGGAACGAAGCACAATAAACAGGTAGGATGCTGCTTCTATCATATTAGCATAAGCAACGAGAAACATAGTCATTACCGTATTTGTAGAGAGTCATTCAAACGAGAAGCTGGAGAGAGATTCGCAATGAATCGAACTAAAGACTAGCTTGAAATAAATAGCGAACCAATGGAACGAAGCACAATAAACAGGTACGATGCTGCTTCTATCATATTAGCATAAGCAACGAGAAACATAGTTATTACCGTATTTGTAGAGAGTCATTCAAACGAGAAGCTGGAGAGAGATTCGCAATGAATCGAACTAAAGAATAGCTTGAAATAAATAACGAACCAATGGAACGAAGCAGAATAAACAGGTAGGATGCTGCTTCTATCATATTAGCATAAGCAACGAGAAACATAGTTATTACCGTGTTTGTAGAGAATCATTCAAACGAGAAGCTGGAGAGAGATTCGCAATGAATCGAACTAAAGAATAGCTTGAAATAAATAGCGAACCAATGGAACGAAGCAGAATAAACAGGTACGATTCTGCTTCTATCATATTAGCATAAGCAACGAGAAACATAGTTATTACCGTGTTTGTAGAGAGTCATTGAAACGAGAAGCTGGAGAGAGATTCGCAATGAATCGAACTAAAGAATAGCTTGAAATAAATAACGAACCAATGGAACGAAGCAGAATAAACAGGTACGATTCTGCTTCTATCATATTAGCATAAGCAACGAGAAACATAGTTATTACCGTGTTTGTAGAGAATCATTCAAACGAAAAGCTGGAGAGAGATTCGCAATGAATCGAACTAAAGAATAGCTTGAAATAAATAGCGAACCAATGGAACGAAGCAAAATAAACAGGTACGATGCTGCTTCTATCATATTAGCATAAGCAACGAGAAACATAGTTATTACCGTGTTTGTAGAGAATCATTCAAACGAGAAGCTGGAGAGAGATTAGCAATGAATCGAACTAAAGAATAGCTTGAAATAAATAACGAACCAATGGAACGAAGCACAATAAACAGGTAGGATGCTGCTTCTATCATATTAGCATAAGCAACGAGAAACATAGTCATTACCGTATTTGTAGAGAGTCATTCAAACGAGAAGCTGGAGAGAGATTCGCAATGAATCGAACTAAAGAATAGCTTGAAATAAATAGCGAACCAATGGAACGAAGCACAATAAACAGGTAGGATGCTGCTTCTATCATATTAGCATAAGCAACGAGAAACATAGTTATTACCGTATTTGTAGAGAGTCATTCAAACGAGAAGCTGAAGAGAGATTCGCAATGAATCGAACTAAAGAATAGCTTGAAATAAATAGCGAACCAATGGAACGAAGCACAATAAACATGTGCGATGCTGCTTCTATCATATTAGCATAAGCAACGAGAAACCTAGTTATTACCGTGTTTGTAGAGAATCATTCAAACGAGAAGCTGGAGAGAGATTA
>NW_028293858.1:0-24704 GCF_964341445.2 Mesoplodon mirus | reverse complement strand
TGAGCATTTGCAAAGGGGTAGATTTATAAAGGAATGTTACTGCTGCTACTAAGATTTTTTTAATTAAAAAGTTAACCCTTAGCCAAACTACAGAATAGCAGCATATGTCGATTTGTTACGCTGATCATGGTTTACTATTCACTATGCTTAGACATTACACGTCCATCTTAGCCGATCTTCATGGGCTAGCATTGCGCATTTGCAAAGGGGTGGATCTATCGAGGAAGATTACTGCATGCTACTAAGATTTTTTTAATTAAAAAGTTAACCCTTAGACAAGCTACAGAGTAGCAGAATATGTCGATTCGTTAGGGTGATCTTGGTTTACTCTTCACTATGCTTAGACATTACACGTCCATCTTAGCCGATCGTCATGGGCTAGCATTGGGCATTTGAAAGGGGTGGATCTATCGAGGAATATTATTGCATACTAGTAAGATTTTTTTAATTAAAAAGTTAACCCTTAGCTAAGCTACAGAGTAGCAGAATATGTCGATTCGTTAGGGTGACCTTGGTTTACTATTCACTATGCTTAGACATTACACGTCCATCTTAGCCGATCGTCATGGGCTAGCATTGAGCATTTGAAAAGGGGTGGATCTATGGAGGAATATTATTGCATACTAGTAAGATTTTTTTAATTAAAAAGTTAACCCCTCGACAAGCTACAGAGTAGCACAATATGTCGATTCGTTAGGGTGATCTTGGTTTACTATTCACTATGGTTAGACATTACACGTCCATGTTAGCCGATCTTCATGGGCTAGCATTGCGCATTTGCAAAGGGGTGGATTTTCAAGGAATGTTACTGCTGCTACTAAGATTTTTTTAATTAAAAAGTTAACCCTTAGCCAAGCTACAGAGTAGCAGCATATGTCGATTTGTTACGCTGATCATGGTTTACTATTCACTATGCTTAGACATTACACGTCCATCTTAGCCGATCGTCATGGGCTAGCATTGAGCATTTGAAAAGGGGTGGATCTATCGAGGAAGATTACTGCATGCTATTAAGATTTTTTTAATTAAAAAGTTAACCCTTAGACAAGCTACAGAGTAGCAGAATATGTCGATTCGTTAGGGTGATCTTGGTTTACTATTCACTATGGTTAGACATTACACGTCCATGTTAGTCGATCTTCATGGGCTAGCATTGGGCATTTGCAAAGGGGTGGATCTATCGAGGAATATTATTGCATACTAGTAAGATTTTTTTAATTAAAAAGTTAACCCTTAGCCAAGCTACAGAGTAGCAGAATATGTCGATTCGTTAGGGTGATCTTGGTTTACTATTCACTATGGTTAGACATTACACGTCCATGTTAGCCGATCTTCATGGGCTAGCATTGGGCATTTGCAAAGAGGTGGATCTATCAAGGAAGATTACTGCATGCCACTAAGATTTTTTTAACTAAAAAGTTAACCCTTATCCAAGCTACAGAGTAGCAGAATATGTCGATTCGTTAGGGTGATCTTGGTTTACTATTCACTATGGTTAGACATTACACGTCCGTGTTAGCCGATCGTCACGGGCTAGCATTGGGCATTTGAAAAGGGGTGGATCTATCGAGGAATATTATTGCATACTAGTAAGATTTTTTTAATTAAAAAGTTAACCCTTAGCTAAGCTACAGAGTAGCAGAATATGTCGATTCGTTAGGGTGACCTTGGTTTACTATTCACTATGCTTAGACATTACACGTCCATCTTAGCCGATCGTCATGGGCTAGCATTGAGCATTTGAAAAGGGGTGGATCTATGGAGGAATATTATTGCATACTAGTAAGATTTTTTTAATTAAAAAGTTAACCCCTCGACAAGCTACAGAGTAGCACAATATGTCGATTCGTTAGGGTGATCTTGGTTTACTATTCACTATGGTTAGACATTACACGTCCATGTTAGCCGATCTTCATGGGCTAGCATTGCGCATTTGCAAAGGGGTGGATTTTCAAGGAATGTTACTGCTGCTACTAAGATTTTTTTAATTAAAAAGTTAACCCTTAGCCAAGCTACAGAGTAGCAGCATATGTCGATTTGTTACGCTGATCATGGTTTACTATTCACTACGCTTAGACATTACACGTCCATCTTAGCCGATCGTCATGGGCTAGCATTGAGCATTTGAAAAGGGGTGGATCTATCGAGGCAGATTACTGCATGCTACTAAGATTTTTTTAATTAAAAAGTTAACCCTTAGACAAGCTACAGAGTAGCAGAATATGTCGATTCGTTAGGGTGATCTTGGTTTACTATTCACTATGGTTAGACATTACACGTCCATGTTAGCCGATCTTCATGATCTAGCATTGGGCATTTGCAAAGGGGTGGATCTATCGAGGAAGATTACTGCATGCTACTAAGATTTTTTAAATTAAAGTTAACCCTTAGCTAAGCTACAAAGTAGCAGAATATGTCGATTTGTTAGGGTGACCTTGGTTTACTATTCACTATGGTTAGATATTACACGTCCGTGTTAGCCGATCGTCTGGGCTAGCATTGAGCATTTGCAAAAGGGTAGATTTTCAAGGAATGTCACTGCTGCTACTAAGATTTTTTTAATTAAAAAGTTAACCCTTAGCCAAGCTACAGAGTAGCAGAATATGTCGATTCCTTAGGGTGATCTTGGTTTACTATTCACTATAGTTAGACATTACACGTCCATGTTAGCCGATCTTCATGATCTAGCATTGGGCATTTGCAAAGGGGTGGATTTTCAAGGAATGTTACTGCTGCTACTAAGATTTTTTTAATTAAAAAGTTAACCCTTAGCCAAGCTACAGAGTAGCAGCATATGTCGATTTGTTACGCTGATCATGGTTTACTATTCACTATGCTTAGACATTACACGTCCATCTTAGCCGATCGTCATGGGCTAGCATTGAGCATTTGAAAAGGGGTGGATCTATCGAGGAAGATTACTGCATGCTACTAAGATTTTTTTAATTAAAAAGTTAACCCTTAGACAAGCTACAGAGTAGCAGAATATGTCGATTCGTTAGGGTGATCTTGGTTTACTATTCACTATGGTTAGACATTACACGTCCATGTTAGCCGATCTTCATGAACTAGCATTGGGCATTTGCAAAGGGGTGGATCTATCGAGGAAGATTACTGCATGCTACTAAGATTTTTTTAATTAAAGTTAACCCTTAGCTAAGCTACAAAGTAGCAGAATATGTCGATTTGTTAGGGTGACCTTGGTTTACTATTCACTATGGTTAGACATTACACGTCCGTGTTAGCCGATCGTCTGGGCTAGCATTGAGCATTTGCAAAAGGGTAGATTTTCAAGGAATGTTACTGCTGCTACTAAGATTTTTTTAATTAAAAAGTTAACCCTTAGCCAAGCTACAGAGTAGCAGAATATGTCGATTCCTTAGGGTGATCTTGGTTTACTGTTCACTATAGTTAGACATTACACGTCCATGTTAGCCGATCTTCATGATCTAGCATTGGGCATTTGCAAAGGGGTGGATCTATCGAGGAAGATTACTGCATGCTACTAAGATTTTTTTAATTAAAAGTTAACCCTTAGCTAAGCTACAGAGTAGCAGAATATGTCGATTCGTTAGGGTGACCTTGGTTTACTGTTCACTATGCTTAGACATTACACGTCCATCTTAGTCGATCGTCATGGGCTAGCATTGAGCATTTGAAAAGGGGTGGATCTATGGAGGAATATTATTGCATACTAGTAAGATTTTTTTAATTAAAAAGTTAACCCCTAGACAAGCTACAGAGTAGCACAATATGTCGATTCGTTAGGGTGATCTTGGTTTACTATTCACTATGGTTAGACATTACACGTCCATGTTAGCCGATCTTCATGGGCTAGCATTGCGCATTTGCAAAGGGGTGGATTTTCAAGGAATGTTACTGCTGCTACTAAGATTTTTTTAATTAAAAAGTTAACCCTTAGCCAAGCTACAGAGTAGCAGCATATGTCGATTTGTTACGCTGATCATGGTTTACTATTCACTATGCTTAGACATTACACGTCCATCTTAGCCGATCGTCATGGGCTAGCATTGAGCATTTGAAAAGGGGTGGATCTATGGAGGAATATTATTTCATACTAGTAAGATTTTTTTAATTAAAAAGTTAACCCCTAGACAAGCTACAGAGTAGCACAATATGTCGATTCGTTAGGGTGATCTTGGTTTACTATTCACTATGGTTAGACATTACACGTCCATGTTAGCCGATCTTCATGGGCTAGCATTGCGCATTTGCAAAGGGGTGGATCTATCGAGGAAGATTACTGCATGCTACTAAGATTTTTTTAATTAAAAAGTTAACCCTTAGACAAGCTACAGAGTAGCACAATATGTCGATTCGTTAGGGTGATCTTGGTTTACTATTCACTATGGTTAGACATTACACGTCCATGTTAGCCGATCTTCATGGGCTAGCATTGCGCATTTGCAAAGGGGTGGATCTATCGAGGAATGTTACTGCATGCTACTAAGATTTTTTTAATTAAAAAGTTAACCCTTAGACAAGCTACAGAGTACCAAAATATGTCGATTCGTTAGGGTGATCATGGTTTACTATTCACTATGGTTAGACATTACACGTCCATGTTAGCCGATCTTCATGGGCTAGCATTGGGCATTTGCAAAGGGGTGGATCTATCGAGGAATATTATTGCATATTAGTAAGATTTTTTTAATTAAAAAGTTAACCCTTAGCCAAGCTACAGAGTAGCAGAATATGTCGATTCGTTAGGGTGATCTTGGTTTACTATTCACTATGGTTAGACATTACACGTCCATGTTAGCCGGTCTTCATGGGCTAGCATTGGGCATTTGCAAAGGGGTGGATCTATCGAGGAAGATTACTGCATGCTACTAAGATTTTTTTAATTAAAAAGTTAACCCTTAGCCAAGCTACAGATTAGCAGAATATGTCGATTCGTTAGGGTGATCTTGGTTTACTATTCACTATGGTTAGACATTACACGTCCGTGTTAGCCGATCGTCACGGGCTAGCATTGAGCATTTGCAAAGGGGTAGATTTATCAAGGAATGTTACTGCTGCTACTAAGATTTTTTTAATTAAAAAGTTAACCCTTAGCCAAGCTACAGAATAGCAGCATATGTCGATTTGTTACGCTGATCATGGTTTACTATTCACTATGCTTAGACATTACACGTCCATGTTAGCCGATCTTCATGGGCTAGCATTGCGCATTTGCAAAGGGGTGGATCTATCGAGGAATGTTACTGCATGCTACTAAGATTTTTTTAATTAAAAAGTTAACCCTTAGACAAGCTACAGAGTACCAAAATATGTCGATTCGTTAGGGTGATCATGGTTTACTATTCACTATGGTTAGACATTACACGTCCATGTTAGCCGATCTTCATGGGCTAGCATTGGGCATTTGCAAAGGGGTGGATCTATCGAGGAATATTATTGCATATTAGTAAGATTTTTTTAATTAAAAAGTTAACCCTTAGCCAAGCTACAGAGTAGCAGAATATGTCGATTCGTTAGGGTGATCTTGGTTTACTATTCACTATGGTTAGACATTACACGTCCATGTTAGCCGGTCTTCATGGGCTAGCATTGGGCATTTGCAAAGGGGTGGATCTATCGAGGAAGATTACTGCATGCTACTAAGATTTTTTTAATTAAAAAGTTAACCCTTAGCCAAGCTACAGATTAGCAGAATATGTCGATTCGTTAGGGTGATCTTGGTTTACTATTCACTATGGTTAGACATTACACGTCCGTGTTAGCCGATCGTCACGGGCTAGCATTGAGCATTTGCAAAGGGGTAGATTTATCAAGGAATGTTACTGCTGCTACTAAGATTTTTTTAATTAAAAAGTTAACCCTTAGCCAAGCTACAGAATAGCAGCATATGTCGATTTGTTACGCTGATCATGGTTTACTATTCACTATGCTTAGACATTACACGTCCATCTTAGCCGATCTTCATGGGCTAGCATTGAGCATTTGCAAAGGGGTAGATCTATCAAGAAATGTTACTGCATGCTACTAAGATTTTTTTAATTAAAAAGTTAACCCTTAGACAAGCTACAGAGTAGCAGAATATGTCGATTCCTTAGGGTGATCTTGGTTTACCCTTCACTATGCTTAGACATTACACGTCCATCTTAGCCGATCGTCATGGGCAAGCATTGGGCATTTGAAAAGGGGTGGATCTATCGAGGAATATTATTGCATACTAGTAAGATTTTTTAATTAAAAAGTTAACCCTTAGCCAAGCTACAGAGTAGCAGAATATGTCGATTCGTTAGGGTGATCTTGGTTTACTATTCACTATGGTTAGACATTACACGTCCGTGTTAGCCGATCGTCACGGGCTAGCATTGAGCATTTGCAAAGGGGTAGATCTATCAAGGAATGTTACTGCATGCTACTAAGATTTTTTTAATTAAAAAGTTAACCCTTAGACAAGCTACAGAGTAGCAGAATATGTCGATTCGTTAGGGTGATCTTGGTTTACTCTTCACTATGCTTAGACATTACACGTCCATCTTAGCCGATCGTCATGGGCTAGCATCGGGCATTTGAAAAGAGGTGGATCTATCGAGGAATATTATTGCATACTAGTAAGATTTTTTTAATTAAAAAGTTAACCCCTAGACAAGCTACAGAGTAGCACAATATGTCGATTCGTTAGGGTGATCTTGGTTTACTATTCACTATGGTTAGACATTACACGTCCATGTTAGCCGATCTTCATGGGCTAGCATTGCGCATTTGCAAAGGGGTGGATCTATCGAGGAATGTTACTGCATGCTACTAAGATTTTTTTAATTAAAAAGTTAACCCTTAGACAAGCTACAGAGTAGCAGAATATGTCGATTCGTTAGGGTGATCTTGGTTTACTCTTCACTATGCTTAGACATTACACGTCCATCTTAGCCGATCGTCATGGGCTAGCATTGAGCATTTGAAAAGGGGTGGATCTATGGAGGAATATTATTTCATACTAGTAAGATTTTTTTAATTAAAAAGTTAACCCCTAGACAAGCTACAGAGTAGCACAATATGTCGATTCGTTAGGGTGATCTTGGTTTACTATTCACTATGGTTAGACATTACACGTCCATGTTAGCCGATCTTCATGCGCTAGCATTGCGCATTTGCAAAGGGGTGGATCTATCGAGGAAGATTACTGCATGCTACTAAGATTTTTTTAATTAAAAAGTTAACCCTTAGACAAGCTACAGAGTAGCACAATATGTCGATTCGTTAGGGTGATCTTGGTTTACTATTCACTATGGTTAGACATTACACGTCCATGTTAGCCGATCTTCACGGGCTAGCATTGCGCATTTGCAAAGGGGTGGATCTATCGAGGAATGTTACTGCATGCTACTAAGATTTTTTTAATTAAAAAGTTAACCCTTAGACAAGCTACAGAGTACCAAAATATGTCGATTCGTTAGGGTGATCATGGTTTACTATTCACTATGGTTAGACATTACACGTCCATGTTAGCCGATCTTCATGGGCTAGCATTGGGCATTTGCAAAGGGGTGGATCTATCGAGGAATATTATTGCATACTAGTAAGATTTTTTTAATTAAAAAGTTAACCCTTAGCCAAGCTACAGAGTAGCAGAATATGTCGATTCGTTAGGGTGATCTTGGTTTACTATTCACTATGGTTAGACATTACACGTCCATGTTAGCCGGTCTTCATGGGCTAGCATTGGGCATTTGCAAAGGGGTGGATCTATCGAGGAAGATTACTGCATGCTACTAAGATTTTTTTAATTAAAAAGTTAACCCTTAGCCAAGCTACAGATTAGCAGAATATGTCGATTCGTTAGGGTGATCTTGGTTTACTATTCACTATGGTTAGACATTACACGTCCGTGTTAGCCGATCGTCACGGGCTAGCATTGAGCATTTGCAAAGGGGTAGATTTATCAAGGAATGTTACTGCTGCTACTAAGATTTTTTTAATTAAAAAGTTAACCCTTAGCCAAGCTACAGAATAGCAGCATATGTCGATTTGTTACGCTGATCATGGTTTACTATTCACTATGCTTAGACATTACACGTCCATCTTAGCCGATCTTCATGGGCTAGCATTGAGCATTTGCAAAGGGGTAGATCTATCAAGGAATGTTACTGCATGCTACTAAGATTTTTTTAATTAAAAAGTTAACCCTTAGACAAGCTACAGAGTAGCAGAATATGTCGATTCCTTAGGGTGATCTTGGTTTACCCTTCACTATGCTTAGACATTACACGTCCATCTTAGCCGATCGTCATGGGCAAGCATTGGGCATTTGAAAAGGGGTGGATCTATCGAGGAATATTATTGCATACTAGTAAGATTTTTTAATTAAAAAGTTAACCCTTAGCCAAGCTACAGAGTAGCAGAATATGTCGATTCGTTAGGGTGATCTTGGTTTACTATTCACTATGGTTAGACATTACACGTCCGTGTTAGCCGATCGTCACGGGCTAGCATTGAGCATTTGCAAAGGGGTAGATCTATCAAGGAATGTTACTGCATGCTACTAAGATTTTTTTAATTAAAAAGTTAACCCTTAGACAAGCTACAGATTAGCAGAATATGTCGATTCGTTAGGGTGATCTTGGTTTACTCTTCACTATGCTTAGACATTACACGTCCATCTTAGCCGATCGTCATGGGCTAGCATCGGGCATTTGAAAAGAGGTGGATCTATCGAGGAATATTATTGCATACTAGTAAGATTTTTTTAATTAAAAAGTTAACCCTTAGCCAAGCTACAGAGTAGCAGAATATGTCGATTCGTTAGGGTGATCTTGGTTTACTATTCACTATGGTTAGACATTACACGTCCATGTTAGCCGATCTTCATGGGCTAGCATTGCGCATTTGCAAAGGGGTGGATCTATCGAGGAATGTTACTGTATGCTACTAAGATTTTTTTAATTAAAAAGTTAACCCTTAGACAAGCTACAGAGTAGCAGAATATGTCCATTCGTTAGGGTGATCATGGTTTACTATTCACTATGGTTAGATATTACACGTCCATGTTAGCCGATCTTCATGGGCTAGCATTGGGCATTTGAAAAGGGGTGGATCTATCGAGGAATACTATTGCATACTAGTAAGATTTTTTTAATTAAAAAGTTAACCCTTAGCCAAGCTACAGAGTAGCGGAATATGTCGATTCGTTAGGGTGATCTTGGTTTACTATTCACTATGGTTAGACATTACACGTCCATGTTAGCCGATCTTCATGGGCTAGCATTGCGCATTTGCAAAGGGGTGGATCTATCGAGGAATGTTACTGTATGCTACTAAGATTTTTTTAATTAAAAAGTTAACCCTTAGACAAGCTACAGAGTAGCAGAATATGTCCATTCGTTAGGGTGATCATGGTTTACTATTCACTATGGTTAGACATTACACGTCCATGTTAGCCGATCTTCATGGGCTAGCATTGGGCATTTGAAAAGGGGTGGATCTATCGAGGAATACTATTGCATACTAGTAAGATTTTTTTAATTAAAAAGTTAACCCTTAGCCAAGCTACAGAGTAGCAGAATATGTCGATTCGTTAGGGTGATCTTGGTTTACTATTCACTATGGTTAGACATTACACGTCCATGTTAGCCGATCTTCATGGGCTAGCATTGGGCATTTGCAAAGGGGTGGATCTATCGAGGAAGATTACTGCATACTACTAAGATTTTTTTAATTAAAAAGATAACACTTAGACAAGCTACAGAGTAGCGTGTTTTGTCGATTAGTTACGATGATCTTGGTTTATTGTTCACTATGGTTAGACATTACACATCCGTGTTAGCCGATCGTCATGGGCTAGCATTGAGCATTTGCAAAGGGGTAGATCTATCAAGGAATGTTACTGCATGCTACTAAGATTTTTTTAATTAAAAAGTTAACCCTTAGCCCAGCTACAGAGTAGCAGAATATGTCGATTCGTTAGGGTGATCATGGTTTACTATTCACTATGGTTAGACATTACACGTCCATGTTAGCCGATCTTCATAGGCTAGCATTGCGCATTTGCAAAGGGGTGGATCTATCGAGGAATGTTACTGTATGCTACTAAGATTTTTTTAATTAAAAGTTAACCCTTAGACAAGCTACAGAGTAGCAGAATATGTCCATTCGTTAGGGTGATCATGGTTTACTATTCACTATGGTTAGACATTACACGTCCATGTTAGCCGATCTTCATGGGCTAGCATTGGGCATTTGAAAAGGGGTGGATCTATCGAGGAATACTATTGCATACTAGTAAGATTTTTTTAATTAAAAAGTTAACCCTTAGCCAAGCTACAGAGTAGCAGAATATGTCCATTCGTTAGGGTGATCATGGTTTACTATTCACTATGGTTAGACATTACACGTCCATGTTAGCCGATCTTCATGGGCTAGCATTGAGCATTTGCAAAGGGGTAGATCTATCAAGGAATGTTACTGCATGCTACTAAGATTTTTTTAATTAAAAAGTTAACCCTTAGCCCAGCTACAGAGTAGCAGAATATGTCGATTCGTTAGGGTGATCATGGTTTACTATTCACTATGGTTAGACATTACACGTCCATGTTAGCCGATCTTCATGGGCTAGCATTGGGCATTTGAAAAGGGGTGGATCTATCGAGGAATACTATTGCATACTAGTAAGATTTTTTTAATTAAAAAGTTAGCCCTTAGCCAAGCTACAGAGTAGCAGAATATGTCGATTCGTTAGGGTGATCTTGGTTTACTATTCACTATGGTTAGACATTACACGTCCATGTTAGCCGATCTTCATGGGCTAGCATTGCGCATTTGCAAAGGGGTGGATCTATCGAGGAATGTTACTGTATGCTACTAAGATTTTTTTAATTAAAAAGTTAACCCTTAGACAGCTACAGAGTAGGAGAATATGTCCATTCGTTAGGGTGATCATGGTTTACTATTCACTATGGTTAGACATTACACGTCCATGTTAGCCGATCTTCATGGGCTAGCATTGAGCATTTGCAAAGGGGTAGATCTATCAAGGAATGTTACTGCATGCTACTAAGATTTTTTTAATTAAAAAGATAACCCTTAGACAAGCTACAGAATAGCAAAATATGTCGATTCGTTAGGGTGATCTTGGTTTACTCTTCACTATGCTTAGACATTACACGTCCATCTTAGCCGATCGTCATGGGCTAGCATTGGGCATTTGCAAAGGGGTGGATCTATCGAGGAAGATTACTGCATGCTACTAAGATTTTTTTAATTAAAAAGTTAACCCTTAGCCAAGCTAAAGAGTAGCAGAATATGTCGATTCGTTAGGGTGATCTTGGTTTACTATTCACTATGGTTAGACATTACACGTCCGTGTTAGCCGATCGTCACGAGCTAGCATTGAGCGTTTGCAAAGGGGTAGATTTATCAAGGAATGTTACTGCTGCTACTAAGATTTTTTTAATTAAAAAGTTAACCCTTAGCCAAGCTACAGAATAGCAGCATATGTCGATTTGTTACGCTGATCATGGTTTACTATTCACTATGCTTAGACATTACACGTCCATCTTAGCCGATCTTCATGGGCTAGCCTTGCGCATTTGCAAAGGGGTGGATCTATCGAGGAAGATTACTGCACGCTACTAAGATTTTTTTAATTAAAAAGTTAACCCTTAGACAAGCTACAGAGTAGCACAATATGTCGATTCGTTAGGGTGATCTTGGTTTACTATTCACTATTGTTAGACATTACACGTCCATCTTAGCCGATCGTCATGGGCTAGCATTGGGCATTTGCAAAGGGGTGGATCTATCGAGGAAGATTACTGCATGCTACTAAGATTTTTTTAATTAAAAAGTTAACCCTTAGCCAAGCTAAAGAGTAGCAGAATATGTCGATTCGTTAGGGTGATCTTGGTTTACTATTCACTATGGTTAGACATTACACGTCCGTGTTAGCCGATCGTCACGAGCTAGCATTGAGCGTTTGCAAAGGGGTAGATTTATCAAGGAATGTTTCTGCTGCTACTAAGATTTTTTCAATTAAAAAGTTAACCCTTAGCCAAGCTACAGAATAGCAGCATATGTCGATTTGTTACGCTGATCATGGTTTACTATTCACTATGCTTAGACATTACACGTCCATCTTAGCCGATCTTCATGGGCTAGCATTGCGCATTTGCAAAGGGGTGGATCTATCGAGGAAGATTACTGCATGCTACTAAGATTTTTTTAATTAAAAAGTTAACCCTTAGCCAAGCTAAAGAGTAGCAGAATATGTCGATTCGTTAGGGTGATCTTGGTTTACTATTCACTATGGTTAGACATTACACGTCCGTGTTAGCCGATCGTCACGAGCTAGCATTGAGCGTTTGCAAAGGGGTAGATTTATCAAGGAATGTTACTGCTGCTACTAAGATTTTTTTAATTAAAAAGTTAACCCTTAGCCAAGCTACAGAATAGCAGCATATGTCGATTTGTTACGCTGATCATGGTTTACTATTCACTATGCTTAGACATTACACGTCCATCTTAGCCGATCTTCATGGGCTAGCATTGCGCATTTGCAAAGGGGTGGATCTATCGAGGAAGATTACTGCACGCTACTAAGATTTTTTTAATTAAAAAGTTAACCCTTAGACAAGCTACAGAGTAGCAGAATATGTTGATTCGTTAGGGCGATCTTGGTTTACTATTCACTATGGTTAGACATTACACGTCCGTGTTAGCCGATCGTCACGGGCTAGCATTGAGCATTTGCAAAGGGGTAGATTTATCAAGGAATGTTACTGCTGCTACTAAGATTTTTTTAATTAAAAAGTTAACCCTTAGACAAGCTACAGAGTAGCAGAATATGTCGATTCGTTAGGGTGATCATGGTTTACTATTCACTATGGTTAGACATTACACGTCCATGTTAGCCGATCTTCATGGGCTAGCATTGGGCATTTGCAAAGGGGTGGATCTTTCAAGGAAGATTACTGCATGCCACTAAGATTTTTTTAATTAAAAAGTTAACCCTTAGCCAAGCTACAGAGTAGCAGAATATGTTGATTCGCTAGGGCGATCTTGGTTTACTATTCACTATGGTTAGACATTACACGTCCGTGTTAGCCGATCGTCACGGGCTAGCATTGAGCATTTGCAAAGGGGTAGATTTATCAAGGAATGTTACTGCTGCTGCTAAGATTTTTTTAATTAAAAAGTTAACCCTTAGCCAAGCTACAGAATAGCAGCATATGTCGATTTGTTACGCTGATCATGGTTTACTATTCACTATGCTTAGACATTACACGTCCATCTTAGCCGATCTTCATGGGCTAGCATTGCGCATTTGCAAAGGGGTGGATCTATCGAGGAAGATTACTGCACGCTACTAAGATTTTTTTAATTAAAAAGTTAACCCTTAGACAAGCTACAGAGTAGCACAATATGTCGATTCGTTAGGGTGATCTTGGTTTACTATTCACTATGGTTAGACATTACACGTCCGTGTTAGCCGATCGTCATGGGCTAGCATTGAGCATTTGCAAAGGGGTAGATCTATCAAGGAATGTTACTGCATGCTACTAAGATTTTTTTAATTAAAAAGATAACCCTTAGACAAGCTACAGAATAGCAAAATATGTCGATTCGTTAGGGTGATCTTGGTTTACTCTTCACTATGCTTAGACATTACACGTCCATCTTAGCCGGTCGTCATGGGCTAGCATTGAGCATTTGAAAAGGGGTGGATCTATCGAGGAATATTATTGCATACTAGTAAGATTTTTTGATTAAAAAGTTAACCCTTAGCCAAGCTACAGAGTAGCAGAATATGTCGATTCGTTAGGGTGATCTTGGTTTACTATTCACTATGGTTAGACATTACACGTCCATGTTAGCCGATCTTCATGGGCTAGCATTGGGCATTTGCAAAGGGGGTGGATCTATCGAGGAAGATTACTGCATACTACTAAGATTTTTTTAATTAAAAAGATAACACTTAGACAAGCTACAGAGTAGCGTGTTTTGTCGATTAGTTACGATGATCTTGGTTTATTGTTCACTATGGTTAGACATTACACGTCCGTGTTAGCCGATCGTCATGGGCTAGCATTGAGCATTTGCAAAGGGGTAGATCTATCAAGGAATGTTACTGCATGCTACTAAGATTTTTTTAATTAAAAAGTTAACCCTTAGACAAGCTACAGAGTAGCAGAATATGTCGATTCGTTAGGGTGATCTTGGTTTACCCTTCACTATGCTTAGACATTACACGTCCATCTTAGCCGATCGTCATGGGCAAGCATTGGGCATTTGAAAAGGGGTGGATCTATCGAGGAATATTATTGCATACTAGTAAGATTTTTTAATTAAAAAGTTAACCCTTAGCCAAGCTACAGAGTAGCAGAATATGTCGATTCGTTAGGGTGATCTTGGTTTACTATTCACTATGGTTAGACATTACACGTCCGTGTTAGCCGATCGTCACGGGCTAGCATTGAGCATTTGCAAAGGGGTAGATCTATCAAGGAATGTTACTGCATGCTACTAAGATTTTTTTAATTAAAAAGTTAACCCTTAGACAAGCTACAGAGTAGCAGAATATGTCGATTCGTTAGGGTGATCATGGTTTACTATTCACTATGGTTAGACATTACACGTCCATGTTAGCCGATCTTCATGGGCTAGCATTGGGCATTTGCAAAGGGGTGGATCTATCGAGGAAGATTACTGCATACTACTAAGATTTTTTTAATTAAAAAGATAACACTTAGACAAGCTACAGAGTAGCGTGTTTTGTCGATTAGTTACGATGATCTTGGTTTATTGTTCACTATGGTTAGACATTACACGTCCGTGTTAGCCGATCGTCATGGGCTAGCATTGAGCATTTGCAAAGGGGTAGATCTATCAAGGAATGTTACTGCATGCTACTAAGATTTTTTTAATTAAAAAGTTAACCCTTAGCCAAGCTACAGAGTAGCAGAATATGTCGATTCGTTAGGGTGATCATGGTTTACTATTCACTATGGTTAGACATTACACGTCCATGTTAGCCGATCTTCATGGGCTAGCATTGGGCATTTGCAAAGGGGTGGATCTATCGAGGAATACTATTGCATACTAGTAAGATTTTTTTAATTAAAAAGTTAACCCTTAGCCAAGCTACAGAGTAGCAGAATATGTCCATTCGTTAGGGTGATCATGGTTTACTATTCACTATGGTTAGACATTACACGTCCATGTTAGCCGATCTTCATGGGCTAGCATTGGGCATTTGAAAAGGGGTGGATCTATCGAGGAATACTATTGCATACTAGTAAGATTTTTTTAATTAAAAAGTTAACCCTTAGCCAAGCTACAGAGTAGCAGAATATGTCGATTCGTTAGGGTGATCTTGGTTTACTATTCACTATGGTTAGACATTACACGTCCATGTTAGCCGATCTTCATGGGCTAGCATTGCGCATTTGCAAAGGGGTGGATCTATCGAGGAATGTTACTGTATGCTACTAAGATTTTTTTAATTAAAAAGTTAACCCTTAGACAGCTACAGAGTAGGAGAATATGTCCATTCGTTAGGGTGATCATGGTTTACTATTCACTATGGTTAGACATTACACGTCCATGTTAGCCGATCTTCATGGGCTAGCATTGAGCATTTGCAAAGGGGTAGATCTATCAAGGAATGTTACTGCATGCTACTAAGATTTTTTTAATTAAAAAGTTAACCCTTAGACAAGCTACAGAGTAGCAGAATATGTCGATTCGTTAGGGTGATCTTGGTTTACTATTCACTATGGTTAGACATTACACGTCCATGTTAGCCGATCTTCATGGGCTAGCATTGGGAATTTGCAAAGGGGTGGATCTATCGAGGAAGATTACTGCATACTACTAAGATTTTTTTAATTAAAAAGATAACACTTAGGCAAGCTACAGAGTAGCGTGTTTTGTCGATTAGTTACGATGATCTTGGTTTATTGTTCACTATGGTTAGACATTACACGTCCGTGTTAGCCGATCGTCATGGGCTAGCATTGAGCATTTGCAAAGGGGTAGATCTATCAAGGAATGTTACTGCATGCTACTAAGATTTTTTTAATTAAAAAGTTAACCCTTAGACAAGCTACAGAGTAGCAGAATATGTCGATTCCTTAGGGTGATCTTGGTTTACCCTTCACTATGCTTAGACATTACACGTCCATCTTAGCCGATCGTCATGGGCAAGCATTGGGCATTTGAAAAGGGGTGGATCTATCGAGGAATATTATTGCATACTAGTAAGATTTTTTAATAAAAAGTTAACCCTTAGCCAAGCTACAGAGTAGCAGAATATGTCGATTCGTTAGGGTGATCTTGGTTTACTATTCACTATGGTTAGACATTACACGTCCGTGTTAGCCGATCGTCACGGGCTAGCATTGAGCATTTGCAAAGGGGTAGATCTATCAAGGAATGTTACTGCATGCTACTAAGATTTTTTTAATTAAAAAGTTAACCCTTAGACAAGCTACAGAGTAGCAGAATATGTCGATTCGTTAGGGTGATCTTGGTTTACTCTTCACTATGCTTAGACATTACACGTCCATCTTAGCCGATCGTCATGGGCTAGCATCGGGCATTTGAAAAGAGGTGGATCTATCGAGGAATATTATTGCATACTAGTAAGATTTTTTTAATTAAAAAGTTAACCCTTAGCCAAGCTACAGAGTAGCAGAATATGTCGATTCGTTAGGGTGATCTTGGTTTACTATTCACTATGGTTAGACATTACACGTCCATGTTAGCCGATCTTCATGGGCTAGCATTGCGCATTTGCAAAGGGGTGGATCTATCGAGGAATGTTACTGTATGCTACTAAGATTTTTTTAATTAAAAAGTTAACCCTTAGACAAGCTACAGAGTAGCAGAATATGTCCATTCGTTAGGGTGATCATGGTTTACTATTCACTATGGTTAGACATTACACGTCCATGTTAGCCGATCTTCATGGGCTAGCATTGGGCATTTGAAAAGGGGTGGATCTATCGAGGAATACTATTGCATACTAGTAAGATTTTTTTAATTAAAAAGTTAACCCTTAGCCAAGCTACAGAGTAGCAGAATATGTCGATTCGTTAGGGTGATCTTGGTTTACTATTCACTATGGTTAGACATTACACGTCCATGTTAGCCGATCTTCATGGGCTAGCATTGCGCATTTGCAAAGGGGTGGATCTATCGAGGAATGTTACTGTATGCTACTAAGATTTTTTTAATTAAAAAGTTAACCCTTAGACAAGCTACAGAGTAGCAGAATATGTCCATTCGTTAGGGTGATCATGGTTTACTATTCACTATGGTTAGACATTACACGTCCATGTTAGCCGATCTTCATGGGCTAGCATTGGGCATTTGAAAAGGGGTGGATCTATCGAGGAATACTATTGCATACTAGTAAGATTTTTTTAATTAAAAAGTTAACCCTTAGCCAAGCTACAGAGTAGCAGAATATGTCGATTCGTTAGGGTGATCTTGGTTTACTATTCACTATGGTTAGACATTACACGTCCATGTTAGCCGATCTTCATGGGCTAGCATTGGGCATTTGCAAAGGGGTGGATCTATCCAGGAAGATTACTGCATACTACTAAGATTTTTTTAATTAAAAAGATAACACTTAGACAAGCTACAGAGTAGCGTGTTTTGTCGATTAGTTACGATGATCTTGGTTTATTGTTCACTATGGTTAGACATTACACATCCGTGTTAGCCGATCGTCATGGGCTAGCATTGAGCATTTGCAAAGGGGTAGATCTATCAAGGAATGTTACTGCATGCTACTAAGATTTTTTTAATTAAAAAGTTAACCCTTAGCCCAGCTACAGAGTAGCAGAATATGTCGATTCGTTAGGGTGATCATGGTTTACTATTCACTATGGTTAGACATTACACGTCCATGTTAGCCGATCTTCATGGGCTAGCATTGGGCATTTGCAAAGGGGTGGATCTATCCAGGAAGATTACTGCATACTACTAAGATTTTTTTAATTAAAAAGATAACACTTAGACAAGCTACAGAGTAGCGTGTTTTGTCGATTAGTTACGATGATCTTGGTTTATTGTTCACTATGGTTAGACATTACACATCCGTGTTAGCCGATCGTCATGGGCTAGCATTGAGCATTTGCAAAGGGGTAGATCTATCAAGGAATGTTACTGCATGCTACTAAGATTTTTTTAATTAAAAAGTTAACCCTTAGCCCAGCTACAGAGTAGCAGAATATGTCGATTCGTTAGGGTGATCATGGTTTACTATTCACTATGGTTAGACATTACACGTCCATGTTAGCCGATCTTCATGGGCTAGCATTGGGCATTTGCAAAGGGTGGATCTATCCAGGAAGATTACTGCATACTACTAAGATTTTTTTAATTAAAAAGATAACACTTAGACAAGCTACAGAGTAGCGTGTTTTGTCGATTAGTTACGATGATCTTGGTTTTTTGTTCACTATGGTTAGACATTACACATCCGTGTTAGCCGATCGTCATGGGCTAGCATTGAGCATTTGCAAAGGGGTAGATCTATCAAGGAATGTTACTGCATGCTACTAAGATTTTTTTAATTAAAAAGTTAACCCTTAGCCCAGCTACAGAGTAGCAGAATATGTCGATTCGTTAGGGTGATCATGGTTTACTATTCACTATGGTTAGACATTACACGTCCATGTTAGCCGATCTTCATAGGCTAGCATTGCGCATTTGCAAAGGGGTGGATCTATCGAGGAATGTTACTGTATGCTACTAAGATTTTTTTAATTAAAAAGTTAACCCTTAGACAAGCTACAGAGTAGCAGAATATGTCCATTCGTTAGGGTGATCATGGTTTACTATTCACTATGGTTAGACATTACACGTCCATGTTAGCCGATCTTCATGGGCTAGCATTGGGCATTTGAAAAGGGGTGGATCTATCGAGGAATACTATTGCATACTAGTAAGATTTTTTTAATTAAAAAGTTAACCCTTAGCCAAGCTACAGAGTAGCAGAATATGTCCATTCGTTAGGGTGATCATGGTTTACTATTCACTATGGTTAGACATTACACGTCCATGTTAGCCGATCTTCATGGGCTAGCATTGGGCATTTGAAAAGGGGTGGATCTATCGAGGAATACTATTGCATACTAGTAAGATTTTTTTAATTAAAAAGTTAACCCTTAGCCAAGCTACAGAGTAGCAGAATATGTCGATTCGTTAGGGTGATCTTGGTTTACTATTCACTATGGTTAGACATTACACGTCCATGTTAGCCGATCTTCATGGGCTAGCATTGCGCATTTGCAAAGGGGTGGATCTATCCAGGAAGATTACTGCATACTACTAAGATTTTTTTAATTAAAAAGATAACACTTAGACAAGCTACAGAGTAGCGTGTTTTGTCGATTAGTTACGATGATCTTGGTTTATTGTTCACTATGGTTAGACATTACACATCCGTGTTAGCCGATCGTCATGGGCTAGCATTGAGCATTTGCAAAGGGGTAGATCTATCAAGGAATGTTACTGCATGCTACTAAGATTTTTTTAATTAAAAAGTTAACCCTTAGACAGCTACAGAGTAGGAGAATATGTCCATTCGTTAGGGTGATCATGGTTTACTATTCACTATGGTTAGACATTACACGTCCATGTTAGCCGATCTTCATGGGCTAGCATTGAGCATTTGCAAAGGGGTAGATCTATCAAGGAATGTTACTGCATGCTACTAAGATTTTTTTAATTAAAAAGTTAACCCTTAGACAAGCTACAGAGTAGCAGAATATGTCGATTCGTTAGGGTGATCTTGGTTTACTATTCACTATGGTTAGACATTACACGTCCATGTTAGCCGATCTTCATGGGCTAGCATTGGGAATTTGCAAAGGGGTGGATCTATCGAGGAAGATTACTGCATGCTACTAAGATTTTTTTAATTAAAAGTTAACCCTTAGCCAAGCTGCAGAGTAGCAGAATATGTCGATTCGTTAGGGTGATCTTGGTTTACTATTCACTATGGTTAGACATTACACGTCCATGTTAGCCGATCTTCATGGGCTAGCATTGGGAATTTGCAAAGGGGTGGATCTATCGAGGAAGATTACTGCATGCTACTAAGATTTTTTTAATTAAAAAGTTAACCCTTAGCCAAGCTACAGAGTAGCAACATATGTCGATTTGTTACGCTGATCATGGTTTACTATTCACTATGCTTAGACATTACACGTCCATCTTAGCCGATCCTCATGGGCTAGCATTGAGCATTTGAAAAGGGGTGGATCTATGGAGGAATATTATTGCATACTAGTAAGATTTTTTTAATTAAAAAGTTAACCCCTGGACAAGCTACAGAGTAGCACAATATGTCGATTCGTTAGGGTGATCTTGGTTTACTATTCACTATGGTTAGACATTACACGTCCATGTTAGCCGATCTTCATGGGCTAGCATTGCGCATTTGCAAAGGGGTGGATCTATCGAGGAAGATTACTGCATGCTACTAAGATTTTTTTAATTAAAAAGTTAACCCTTAGACAAGCTACAGAGTAGCACAATATGTCGATTCGTTAGGGTGATCTTGGTTTACTATTCACTATGGTTAGACATTACACGTCCATGTTAGCCGATCTTCATGGGCTAGCATTGCGCATTTGTAAAGGGGTGGATCTATCGAGGAATGTTACTGCATGCTACTAAGATTTTTTTAATTAAAAAGTTAACCCTTAGACAAGCTACAGAGTAGCAGAATATGTCGATTCGTTAGGGTGATCATGGTTTACTATTCACTATGGTTAGACATTACACGTCCATGTTAGCCGATCTTCATGGGCTAGCATTGGGCATTTGCAAAGGGGTGGATCTATCGAGGAAGATTACTGCATGCTACTAAGATTTTTTTAATTAAAAAGTTAACCCTTAGCCAAGCTACAGAGTAGCAGAATATGTCGATTCGTTAGGGTGATCTTGGTTTACTATTCACTATGGTTAGACATTACACGTCCGTGTTAGCCGATCGTCACGGGCTAGCATTGAGCATTTGCAAAGGGGTAGATTTATCAAGGAATGTTACTGCTGCTACTAAGATTTTTTTAATTAAAAAGTTAACCCTTAGCCAAGCTACAGAATAGCAGCATATGTCGATTTGTTACGCTGATCATGGTTTACTATTCACTATGCTTAGACATTACACGTCCATCTTAGCCGATCTTCATGGGCTAGCATTGCGCATTTGCAAAGGGGTGGATCTATCGAGGAAGATTACTGCATGCTACTAAGATTTTTTTAATTAAAAAGTTAACCCTTAGACAAGCTACAGAGTAGCACAATATGTCGATTCGTTAGGGTGATCTTGGTTTACTATTCACTATGGTTAGACATTACACGTCCGTGTTAGCCGATCGTCATGGGCTAGCATTGAGCATTTGCAAAGGGGTAGATCTATCAAGGAATGTTACTGCATGCTACTAAGATTTTTTTAATTAAAAAGATAACCCTTAGACAAGCTACAGAATAGCAAAATATGTCGATTCGTTAGGGTGATCTTGGTTTACTCTTCACTATGCTTAGACATTACACGTCCATCTTAGCCGATCGTCATGGGCTAGCATTGGGCATTTGAAAAGGGGTGGATCTATCGAGGAATATTATTGCATACTAGTAAGATTTTTTTAATTAAAAAGTTAACCCTTAGCCAAGCTACAGAGTAGCAGAATATGTCGATTCGTTAGGGTGATCTTGGTTTACTATTCACTATGGTTAGACATTACACGTCCGTGTTAGCCGATCGTCACGGGCTAGCATTGAGCATTTGCAAAGGGGTAGATTTATCAAGGAATGTTACTGCTGCTACTAAGATTTTTTTAATTAAAAAGTTAACCCTTAGCCAAGCTACAGAATAGCAGCATATGTCGATTTGTTACGCTGATCATGGTTTACTATTCACTATGCTTAGACATTACACGTCCATCTTAGCCGATCTTCATGGGCTAGCATTGCGCATTTGCAAAGGGGTGGATCTATCGAGGAAGATTACTGCACGCTACTAAGATTTTTTTAATTAAAAAGTTAACCCTTAGACAAGCTACAGAGTAGCACAATATGTCGATTCGTTAGGGTGATCTTGGTTTACTATTCACTATGGTTAGACATTACACGTCCGTGTTAGCCGATCGTCATGGGCTAGCATTGAGCATTTGCAAAGGGGTAGATCTATCAAGGAATGTTACTGCATGCTACTAAGATTTTTTTAATTAAAAAGATAACCCTTAGACAAGCTACAGAATAGCAAAATATGTCGATTCGTTAGGGTGATCTTGGTTTACTATTCACTATGGTTAGACATTACACGTCCATGTTAGCCGATCTTCATGGGCTAGCTTTGCGCATTTGCAAAGGGGTGGATCTATCAAGGAAGATTACTGCATGCCACTAAGATGTTTTTTATTAAAAAGTTAACCCTTAGCCAAGCTACAGAGTAGCAGAATATGTCGATTCGTTAGGGTGATCTTGGTTTACTATTCACTATGGTTAGACATTACACGTCCGTGTTAGCCGATCGTCACGGGCTAGCATTGAGCATTTGCAAAGGGGTAGATTTATCAAGGAATGTTACTGCTGCTACTAAGATTTTTTTAATTAAAAAGTTAACCCTTAGCCAAGCTACAGAATAGCAGCATATGTCGATTTGTTACGCTGATCATGGTTTACTATTCACTATGCTTAGACATTACACGTCCATCTTAGCCGATCTTCATGGGCTAGCATTGCGCATTTGCAAAGGGGTGGATCTATCGAGGAAGATTACTGCACGCTACTAAGATTTTTTTAATTAAAAAGTTAACCCTTAGACAAGCTACAGAGTAGCACAATATGTCGATTCGTTAGGGTGATCTTGGTTTACTATTCACTATGGTTAGACATTACACGTCCGTGTTAGCCGATCGTCATGGGCTAGCATTGAGCATTTGCAAAGGGGTAGATCTATCAAGGAATGTTACTGCATGCTACTAAGATTTTTTTAATTAAAAAGATAACCCTTAGACAAGCTACAGAATAGCAAAATATGTCGATTCGTTAGGGTGATCTTGGTTTACTCTTCACTATGCTTAGACATTACACGTCCATCTTAGCCGATCGTCATGGGCTAGCATTGGGCATTTGAAAAGGGGTGGATCTATCGAGGAATATTATTGCATACTAGTAAGATTTTTTTAATTAAAAAGTTAACCCTTAGCCAAGCTACAGAGTAGCAGAATATGTCGATTCGTTAGGGTGATCTTGGTTTACTATTCACTATGGTTAGACATTACACGTCCGTGTTAGCCGATCGTCACGGGCTAGCATTGAGCATTTGCAAAGGGGTAGATTTATCAAGGAATGTTACTGCTGCTACTAAGATTTTTTTAATTAAAAAGTTAACCCTTAGCCAAGCTACAGAATAGCAGCATATGTCGATTTGTTACGCTGATCATGGTTTACTATTCACTATGCTTAGACATTACACGTCCATCTTAGCCGATCTTCATGGGCTAGCATTGCGCATTTGCAAAGGGGTGGATCTATCGAGTAAGATTACTGCACGCTACTAAGATTTTTTTAATTAAAAAGTTAACCCTTAGACAAGCTACAGAGTAGCACAATATGTCGATTCGTTAGGGTGATCTTGGTTTACTATTCACTATGGTTAGACATTACACGTCCGTGTTAGCCGATCGTCATGGGCTAGCATTGAGCATTTGCAAAGGGGTAGATCTGTCAAGGAATGTTACTGCATGCTACTAAGATTTTTTTAATTAAAAAGATAACCCTTAGACAAGCTACAGAATAGCAAAATATGTCGATTCGTTAGGGTGATCTTGGTTTACTATTCACTATGGTTAGACATTACACGTCATGTTAGCCGATCTTCATGGGCTAGCTTTGCGCATTTGCAAAGGGGTGGATCTATCAAGGAAGATTACTGCATGCCACTAAGATTTTTTTTATTAAAAAGTCAACCCTTAGCCAAGCTACAGAGTAGCAGAATATGTCGATTCGTTAGGGTGATCTTGGTTTACTATTCACTATGGTTAGACATTACACGTCCGTGTTAGCCGATCGTCACGGGCTAGCATTGAGCATTTGCAAAGGGGTAGATTTATCAAGGAATGTTACTGCTGCTACTAAGATTTTTTTAATTAAAAAGTTAACCCTTAGCCAAGCTACAGAATAGCAGCATATGTCGATTTGTTACGCTGATCATGGTTTACTATTCACTATGCTTAGACATTACACGTCCATCTTAGCCGATCTTCATGGGCTAGCATTGCGCATTTGCAAAGGGGTGGATCTATCGAGGAAGATTACTGCACGCTACTAAGATTTTTTTAATTAAAAAGTTAACCCTTAGACAAGCTACAGAGTAGCACAATATGTCGATTCGTTAGGGTGATCTTGGTTTACTATTCACTATGGTTAGACATTACACGTCCGTGTTAGCCGATCGTCATGGGCTAGCATTGAGCATTTGCTAAGGGGTAGATCTATCAAGGAATGTTACTGCATGCTACTAAGATTTTTTTAATTAAAAAGATAACCCTTAGACAAGCTACAGAATAGCAAAATATGTCGATTCGTTAGGGTGATCTTGGTTTACTCTTCACTATGCTTAGACATTACACGTCCATCTTAGCCGATCGTCATGGGCTAGCATTGGGCATTTGAAAAGGGGTGGATCTATCGAGGAATATTATTGCATA